>NC_056733.1:1369869154-1370104858 GCF_019279795.1 Protopterus annectens
AGCAATGCTGTTGCCTGACACAAGCTCTGAATTTCTGCAGATAATTACTGTGCAAGAATTAAATCCAGACTGATACATAGTTTTCTGTAGCTTAGCCTATGACACAACCACTAATATCACACATTTGAGTCTTCCTTCGGCTTTTCCCGGTTAGGGGTCGCCGCAGTGGAACTCTGGTCTGCTAATGATTGGCAGTAGATTTTTACGTGCCTAACACACAACTTTCAGCGAAGGAAAGCCTGGTCATGCATGTCGACACACAGAAGACGCTCTAACTGAGAATCGAACGTGCAACGTCTAAGTGTGAGGCGACATAAAGCCAATAACAGCTTGTATACAGCTGCACATGCTGTGTTTGTTTCTTTCCTGTAAACAAAACTTTTGATTTTATTCTGTATGATAAAATGGTGTTGAAAACTGTGTCACATACTCAACAATTATTCAGTTTGACTGAATGTATTTCTGGCCAAGCCATAAAATGTCACTTTTTCAGTTATGTAAAAGTGAAAGAGAAATCAGTGTTATCACAGACATCAGAGTCCAGTCAATAAATTATGCTCTTGGCATCTGATTTTAACTTTGTAATTTTCTGTGATTTATGAAACAGGTTGTTTGAAACTGACTGCAAATAATTATTAGATATGTTTATTACAAAACGCTACTTTAATATGCAAAACAGTAGTATAATTGGATCACATTTTGCTTTTGAGTCATGTTGTCCAAAGGTATTATTAAATCATCAGCTGCTGTGTTATATCATTTAAAATGTAATTGACTAGATATTATTCCAGACAGCTTGCCACAAATGCAACTGAGAAATAATCTATCTATCTATCTATCTATCTATCTATCTATCTATCTATCTATCTACAATAACAATAGTCTTATCTGTACTCAGTTTTATCATGTGTGCCTTCAGTTCTACATTCCATTCCCCTATCATTTGCTGCAGTTTTGTTTTTAAAGTCTGCCTGCCATGCCACATTGTCTGCATGCAGCAGCTTTGTTGATCTGTTATCTCAGACCTCTTTGCTAATGTAATCCATCATCAGTATGAATGTCAGCTGGCTAAGGGCTGGACCCCGACACATGCCCACTCTCATTGAGAACCGCTCTGTGATCCCAAACTCTGCTTGTACTTCTATGTTTGGGTCTTTGAACATTGCCTGCTCAGATTCTACCAATGTTTCTGAGACTTTGAACTATCTCATGACTTTCCAAACCTAACTTCTTGGGACCTTTCTCTATGATTTTGAATTCTAGGAATACCAACTGGACTTCTTCCTCATGTCTTAACTTCTTCTTAACTATCTGTCTTGCTGCAAATATTAGGACAGTTGTGCTACATCCTGATATGAATTCAAACTGCTCTCATCTTGCTTTCTACCACTCTTTGTATTCATTTATCAGTCACGCACCCCAGAACTTTCATACAGTTTGCCACAGTTTAAAAGTAAAATAAATCTATCTATCTATCTATCTATCTATCTATCTATCTATCTATCTATCTATCTATCTATCTATTTATTTTAAATAAAACCTGAGTGCTATGAGTGCTATAGTAAGCAGGCTATAAACAGTAGCAATTGTTTGTTACATTTGTAGCAAGCAGTTTGCTACACTTTAAAAAGAAGAGTTTTTTTTTAACTAAAGCATAATCATCACAACACTCCTTGCTGCATTTGTTGCAAGCAATTTGCTGAAGTCTAAAAAGAAGAAAATTTCTTTCCAGCCCCCCCCCCAATTTGTTGATCATGCCCATAGGAATTTCCCCTTTATGCCAACCCTTAGGAAATATCATCAGTGAATGGGCTCCCGTCTAGGATGGACATACTCATCCCTTTCTGCTTCTCCGTCAGTCACCCAAGCCGGAAATTAACCCAGAGTCAATTGAGCCATATTCAGAATTGTATCCCCTGACATATAAACTCCACTCTGATTCTTAAGCAAAACATACACTGTGGCTTCATTACTACATAATCTGTAGTTTTATTCACATTTGTTTCTAGAATATGACAAAAAAATGGATATGTGATATCTTCTACATTTAATTTTTCTTTATATCAGTACAGATAGATTATCCAATACTACTATTTCTGATTTGTGGATACACTTATGTTCCTAGTATGGTTTGTACTGATGCACATTAGTGTGTTTTGTGTCTAATTTACAGGCAGAACATTTTTACTATGATTTGAGTAACACGAACTTATGCATACGTCTGATGTTCTTTTTTTTTCTTGTCAGAAATCTCACTGATCTTCCTTCTGAAATATGTTTGGTCCAATAGTGTTAATGTAGTCAACAAGCCATGAAAAAGTAATAAGATATTTTCAATGAAAAATTCTGCCTTGGTAGTGGCAACCTCAACAGAGGCAGAAGACAGAAGAATGTACTATAGATGTTTAATAATGCCTGCTTGTAAGGGTAGTTTGACTTATGTTCTATAAGGCTGAAAACACAGCTTTAAAAGTATCACTTCTTTAATTATCATGCTTCCCTCTACTAGTGCCAGTGAGTTACAGCTTTATAGATAAACAATAACAGAAAAACATAATAAAGAAAAGAAACTGAAGAAGTGTATGCATACAACAATGGACAATTTAGCATACAGTAAGAAAGATAGTTCTTCTCTTCATTCTCTGGGAAATGTGTTGTAGGTATACTTCTCTGGGTTGGGAGGGTGGCCTAATGGTTAAGGTGTTTGCCTTACAAACACAAGGTACAGGGTTTGAATCTCACAGGGAATAATTGGCTAGGTTTAAAATGGCTCGCAAGGGCAGTTAGCCTAATACTAATCTATAAAAAGAAGTGTTGACTTTGTGGAATGATAGACAGAAATAGAAAACTGTGAGGCTTTGACTCTGTTGCACTTAGGTGTGGGATTCTAAAGAGATTTGCTGTTACTGGTAAATGAATTTATCACACCTGCTAATTTTGTCATTCGTATACAAACTAGTAATACACAGGGCTGATAAAATTTATCATACAGAGATAAATGTAAGCAGCCTGATCTGTTTTCTTTACACTATCATTCATTTTGGGCTTTATTTTACTATGTTAAAGGGCTTTTAATAATGAGGAATTAAGACAGCCATAAGGTCTCACCATATACGGTGGAGAGATGTCACATAGACACAAGAATGTGAACTATTATGCTGCAAGGTATAAAACAGAACAAAGACTGAGACTAACTGTATCCCCCAAATCTGGAACAGGCATTCATTGTATGTCTGAAAATCTCCTAATATCTTAAGCTTAAAAAAAAAAAAAACTTAGTTGCATGGGTGAACAAATATGTTTATTATCGAGAATTTTTAGAGTCTGTGTTTCTGTTTGGCCTTCAAGATGATACACAGTAACTTACTCATGATTGTTTTTATCTTAACCAGTGCATCTATCAAACACATTACTGAGAATGCTGATATAAGATTCACATTGAGACAAAAGATTTAAATAAGGCATATGTTCAGGCATTTTATGATTCTCAAGTATGTTACAAAATACAGCAAGCTTCTCTTCTTGTTCTGGTAAAGTAATATGTCGCTTCTTTAATGTAGCTTGATAAACTCTTAGAAAAACACTGCTCTTTTTTCTTTATTGCATGGCATAGTTGATGCTTTATGTTGAAAACAAATAAGCAATATGCCATCATATCATCTGTATAATCTGAAAATTACAACTAAAATATGTATCGGTTTATACAACATAGACTGAAGCTGTGATTAATCATGTGAGAATGATTATCTTCACAGCAAGACAAAGGCTGGAAGAAAGATGATAAACAATGAAACTGTTGTATACTTGGAGAGTTCGTTGAATAGTTCGTGCAAATATTTGACATTTAGACTGTTTTGTTTTCCTTAAAGGATACAGTGTATTTTGCTCCTGGAAGGGGTAACCCAAGAGCACATCTGTTGTCCAAAGCTGAATTCTGTTTTTAAAGTGAAAATGAGCAAACTCTGGAAGCTCAGGAAATGGAAGGTCAGTTGGTCAAATTCAGTAAACAAATGTATCTTCTTCTTCATGTCTATAAGCACAGAAAAATTAAAGGCACAAGCCAGAATGGAACAATGTTAGTGGTAATAATTATCTTAATTGATGCTAGCAGTGCAAAATACTATTACCTTGAAGAATTAAAGATGACAGCTTTCATTGTGACATAGCCAGTCAGTGATATTGAACAGTGACCGTTTGAAAAGATCCAGCACTAATTAAATGTTTTGGAGACGGGTTCGGTAAAGATTATATCCTCTGAATTAATTAAGTTGACAGCTATTTTCAAATGTTTCAGTTTTATATAAACATCATTTTACACCTGTTTTCATATTTTTTGACAGTGAAAGAACAAATGAATACATTTTTGGCACAGTGAGTTTTTGGTCTTTGAAACTGTAAAAACAACATATGATAAATAGCAGCTGTTTATTTATGATACCAGCATGCAAGTAGCCCATATATTAATAACCTTAATGGTGACAAAGAATATATGCAAATTAGGGACTCATACTGGGACTGATGGACTTGTACTCATTTAATAAGAATAATACATTATCTACTGAAGTGATTTCAGGGAATCAAAATGGCAACAGATCTTGCAAAATTAGATATATATCCAACATACTTAGGTTAAGAGTTAGTTTTTTTATTAAATTTGTATATGTAGATGAAATGTTGCTACAACTCATTGTGACCAGAGAATGCTTTAATTGGTTAACTTGGTTTACATTTTTAAATCCATGGTGCACATGGGAATGTAGGTAAACCACTTTAAAAAGTAATATATAACAGAACTATTGTCTTATGATATGAATGGACATCATTCTGTGTTTGCCATTTCTTCGCAGTCTAAAGCGTTGCCCATCCACAGATAATATTAAAAAAGTAATCTGGGGCAGACAAGTGTTACTAATCTTATACCATCTGTTTGTTTTTTTTCTTTTTCTTAACTTTATAATTTTTATTGTTATATATGCAGCAGCGTTTTTTTAGCAATAGCATTTAACATAGACATTTTCATATATAATATTAATTCCAAAATTGCCTACCATATTGCACAACATTTTTGCAACAGTATATGTAATACAAATATCTAACACTTATATCTTATCACAATATATCACTTCTGTTTGCATTTTTCTCATTCTTCTGCCATGCATAACACCCCTCCATAAGTTGACCGGTAAAATTCCTTCTCTAAAAGTACCCCCTTACACATTATGCACTGTATTAAGCAGCATACGCACATTTAGGAGTACTCTACCTACCTGCCTCTCAACTATTCAAACAGTTTTCTCTGTTTAGGTAAAGTGTATCTTATTTCTGGTAATTCCTGCATGTGTCCTTGGTACTAACATTCCTAATCCATCACAACAAAAATTTTACTCATTTCATCACTCATGCTTCCCTCTTTGCTTTATCAGTCTGCTTATCAGTGGACACCTCCCCCCTTTACCTTCTAACCATTGTTCAAGCTCCTACATAATTTTTTTTCATCTAGACCATTGATTCTCCTTCTGTATAAACTTCCACTCTCTCCACTTTCCAAACGGTAGCTTTTCCAAGAAGCAATTAACATTCTAGTATTTCATCTCCAGCCCATTCCCTCTCCTTAAGCACCTCAAAAAGGCATCCATTGTTCCACAGTAATTTAATCCAGACCTCTTCCTTCCTCCTCCACAGTGGCATTGCCTCTCGACATGTCCACTGCATGTGCATCAGATCCGCATTTTCCTCCACACATCACCAACACTTTGTGGATTGATACCATCTTTCTCAGTGTATCTTTTCAGGAATTCTGTTCCACTCTACACAGTCCTTCTATACTGATCCCCAATAAGGCTGACCTCTTTTATTGGTTTCATCATTACTAACATTCCTTTCCAAAATCATTCATCTTCTGATATTGCATCCTCTTTACTCCACTGATTATTAAAAACACCCTTGTGTACATGCTTCTCCATTAGTTCAAAGACTCTCATGTCAATTTAAATGCCAGTAAACCCAAATCAAACCTTTTCTACAGTAACTACATCCATAAGGCCTCCTGTCCAGACCTAGCCATACCAACCACTAGCATTTTCTGGCAGTTGGCTCAGAGTATTAAAGAGCTGATAAAAAGCTGTTTCCAGTGATCCAGTGGTGCAAGGTTTGATTTTCTCTACCTCCTCTGCCTAACTGTGTGACTGAGCAAGTCACTTAACCAGACATTGTTTTCTGGCATAGTCTGAAAATGGTACAAGGAGATCAGTGCTCTACACCAGAAAAAAAATATAAAGAAAGAAAACTCTAATAAAATGCATAGACACTATCAAATACCTTGAGGCAGTTTTTGACACCTACTTGCCACTTAACTTTCATTTTGATTACACATTTAAAAAGTGCAATACTTATCTTAGCTGCCTTTACTGAATCAATGTCTCTGTTTTACCCATCTAGTAAACAAGGTTATATTTTCCATTGAATTCTTTAAACTCTACTGTAATAATGTCCTATTCATGGTCCTTCCATAATGAGTAACTTTCAAATGGAAAATGCCAGCACAAAGTTGGCTAAATTTTGCACTGCTAGACTTACTCAGAAACCATTATGTCAACATTTAAAGGAGTGAAAATCAAATAAACTGGCTGACACCAGTGCGGAGCTCAGAAATAGTAAATTATATTTATTCACATAAAAACATGAACTCCATAAGGGGGTACCCAGAAAGGTTTGTGGGCACAAATTATAGTGAAATCCATAAGAGAAGGAAAGTCAGATTCTACACCCTTTTAGGTAAGGGTCTCCCAAGTAGCAACAAGGAGGGTAAGATGTGCCATAGTATGAAAGGTCTAAAAGGAAGCCATAATATGCCTTTTGAATATGGTATGGTACTTAAATATGGTTTAGAAAGCAATGTTATTAAAGCTGTTATTAGAAATAATTGGAAGGTCCTTGAGAGTGATTTAGATTTATTTGAAAAGGTAGAAGTGCAACTTGTATTTACCTTTAAAAGATGTAACAACTTAAAAGAAGAAGTTGAAAAAAGAATGTTGAATGTTGAAAATACTATGGACAGCTCTAAGAAAGGTATGAAAAATTGTGGAACATGTAAGCAATGTATGTTCATTTTTGAAGGGGATGTTATTACATTGCCAAGTATTAATTATACTCTGATTCAATCAAAAGTTAATTGCAAAATCACAGGAGTTATATATTTAGCATTTTGCAATCTTTGTTTTTCATTTTATGTAGGTACGCCCGAGCGTCCACTTTGTAAAAGGATATATGAGCATAGCTATGATATTAAGAACAACAAACAGACAAATGCTTTGTTTAAACACAATATGGTATGTAAAGAAATAAGAAGTACTATTTTTTTAGAATATGTGGTTAAGAATCTAATTAACTCATTTTCTGTTTAAATGTGGAGAAGCACCATATCTTTTGTTCTGATGAAGTCCTTACTGAAAGGACAAAAGTGCTTAACTTGTTTTTATGCTCTTCATGGTTTTATGTAACTAAATATACTTCACTCTTCCTGAGCTCCGGAATCGTGTCAGCCAGGTTATTTGATTTTTAGTTTTTATTTTTGGTTGATTCATAGATTGTTGGTTTTTAGTAATTTATCATGATGTCCAGTCTCAAGCAATTTGAGGAGTGTCCTAATGGGTCTGATTTGAGTAGTATAGAGGTATAGAGACAATGGTCTTTGCTTCTTTGTCATCTCTGCCTTCACTTATTGGAGATTTAACTGTGTTAGTGAAATTGCTGAAACAGTAAATCACTGCTTCTACAGGTGTGGTTATTCCTGGGAGTGTCAGTCATGCAAGCATTTCCAGTTTTGGCATTAACTGCCATGGTCTTGAGGATATGGTGCCTGAGCAGGTTTTGGACCTTCTTTACAATACAAAGCATTCTTCTAAGACTAGCTCCTCCATCTATGCATCCTTCATCAAAGGTAGTAATACCAATCAAAGCAATGATGGTGGTTCAAGTGGTAGTCGCAAATGTTTGGTGGTTTATAACAGTACAGCAGGTCATGAATGTAATTCACCCAGTAATGGTGATCTTGAAGCAGGTACACATGTTTACTGGGGAACTTTCAACCTGAACTCATGGCTGGCTGCTCTGGTTTTATTTTCCAACATCACAGAAACCGGCAATGATCATTATGTGACATTTGAAGCTTCTCATACCCTATCTGAAAAGAAGTTAATCAAATATAAAAGTTTACAAATGGACAATGCATACTTGAACAACTGTATCAACTGTCACAGAGTACCCAAAGGACTAAGATTGTTGAAGTTTCCCAGTGGGGTTTATGAAGGTGCTAGTTATTATAGTGAACTGTTAAATATTTTTGATGAGTGTGGATTTGCATTATGATGTTAATTATCAAAGACAATGCACTTTGCATGAAAAAAACTTTATAATGACATTTTAGAAATTGATTATAAATTTAAACCGGATTTAATATTTATAGTACATACTGCTAAATGCCATTAAGTATTTAAGAAGGTTGATAAAGTTCTTTGTGACTTACAAAACAGAAAACTAAGAAAATGGATCTAGAAGAAAGGGAATACTGAAGCCATACAGAGTACTGGTAACCAAACTCTCTAGGTCTACTAAAGCTAATATTGAACAAGGGGTAGGACCTGAGGATTTTAGAGAAGATTTTTTTTTTTTTTACTGAGAGAACCCCCCCCCCCAACTCAAGAGGTCCAAGAGGATAGCACAAAGGGCTGAAACGGGCTCACAAAAAATTGTTTTTACACCAGGGGACCAACCACAGACTTCCCCAATGAGGAGTAGGGGAGGCAAAGGAGGGGGATGGAAAAGACATTAGACATCCCTCAGATTTTTGCTCTTAATGAAAATTTTAGCTTGAATTGCAATTATTAAAATGTAGTAGTAACCCCTGTGGTTTTAACATTTTTAACTACAGTGATTTAGTAATAGATGAAAGGTATTTTTTTACTTGGTGAAAGTTTTACTTTTGTGCCTACTCATAGGTTGGACATATGAGAGATTCTCGTATATTTGAAGCTCCATGTGACAAAACTAAATCTCAAGGTTATGTTTTTTTTAAGAATGAAGCTGTTTTTTCTTCCTTGACTCATCCATGGTTTACTAGAAAGAGCACTTTTAATCCACCATTATACCCAATGATTAGTTTATTTGAAAGGATGTGTGCCAAAGATTACACAAATAGTACTCACATAAAAAGCATAAATGGAAAGGTAATTTAACCAACAATGAGGTGGTTGTCATGCAAGAAGTTGTTTATAACAAGGAGAGCAGGGTTATAAAATCAGACAAGAGAGGGCAGATTGTGATTGTGCACACTACTGATTATTCCAGTAAAATATTTATGCTATTGAATAACAAGCTATAGTATGTTAGCGAATCTAAGAATGAGATGCAGGTAGCGCATGGTAAAATAGATGTGTCTTTTTATGGATTGTTGATGGATGTATTGACTGATAATGATGAGTGCATATTTTTGAAAGTGGACCACCCCATAGTACCCAATACTTTTGTACTTTCATAGTTACACAAAAGCATTCATGACCCCCCCCCCAACCTATTGTTTCTGCTGGTGGATCTCAAACACATCCTTTGGCCATCTTTATTTATAAGAGGATAAAGGAGCTGAGGTCCCAATTTGGACATATTTTAAGGGACTCATTGGACTTTTTAGGCAATATGAAGAATGAATATTATCATCAATAATTTTTTGTTGGTAGCTACAGATGTTAAAGATTTATTTACTTACATACCTAATGATATAGGTTAAGAATGGTTCAGGGAGGTCCTTCGTACAAACAGCAGTTAGAGTAAAGAGATGGTTAATACAATGTGTGACTTTATGGACATCATTTTAAATAATTTACATTCCTTGAGAGAGACGTTTTAAAGATATTGTGAAGGCTGCCAGCCTAGCCCGATAGGATTTTATACATAATTCTATCATTTGTAAATATGAATGTTGAACTACAGACTTGATTTCTCAGTTGAAAGAATATGCTGTGAAATGTTGAACTTTAAACAATGTAGCAACATTGCCCTCTGCTGTAAAGAAAGCTAAGTAAAGCATTTCTTGTCTGTCCTTTGATTATTATTTAATGCCTGTCCCTTTGAAGTTAGAATTTGGAGTTGATGAGTCTGGAGTGAAGCGCCCTGCCTATTGTTTTAACTTAAGGAATAATTACTAGAGTGTACATGTGGAATGTCTTTTATTGATGTAGTTTCCTGCAGGTGCAAGAAAACAATTATGTAGTATCTGTCAGCCTGTAAACACCAAAAAAGTGTAAAAGAAATTATGTAATGGGAACAAGGACTGCAATAGCACTTTAAACAGTGAGAATCAGAAGGCATTAAGCATGTTTGTCTTGACTATCCAACTCACAGCACTGTCTTGCTCATATGTAAGTTAGCTTAGACTTGTGTTTTCTTTTAGTCATAGCTAGGAACTAGAAAGATTAGACTAAGTGTTTTTCTGTTATGTCAGAACTGTACTACTTATTTTAAGTATTTATGTGCAATCTCTGAACTCTTGACTAGCACTGTGTAGTAGAAAGTATCGTCTTGTGGTTTCCATTATTTATTATTAAATATTTTAAAACCTTTTAACTGTGGCTGGTTTGTGTAGAGATAATTTAAGCTCTTAAGAGTACTTGCATGCCTTTGGTAAAACTGTAAAAAGTCACTCTAATAGCTTTAGCCATGGGCTATACTACCAGTTGGATAATAATATTGCACAGTAATAACTGGACACCCTTTTAAGGGCCTTTGAGTAGCTGATAAATATTAGCTGGGTAGTGGCAGTCGGTGCTACCGCTTAGTCTGGGTAAAAGGGGCACAGCTGGAGAACCTGTGCCAGCTTTCCCCAGAAGTGCCTGTGTTGTTGTATAACCTCTTATCCAAAAGTGTGTGTGTGTGTCAGCTACTTGGACAGGGACACAAAGCACTGGTTGGACAGAGAGGGTGTTGTAGATTTTAGCTTGCCCAGCTGGCTGAGATCTGGACCCTATAGCTGTGCCAGTGGGGAAAATTATTGGGGACCTGGAGAGCAAGGGAGCGACCATCCTCAGACTGACTGTGATCTCTGTGTGCTCTTAAGGGAAATTGCACTTTACTGTGTGTATTTGTTATCCTTTCTTCCTATATGAGACACCCTCTCTGGTGTTAGTGGTAAGGATTGAGGTTCCTTGATTGCTGGGCCAGGGCACAGGCATCAGATTTGTTGTGACAGTGGTTGGGATATCCTCACATTTGTGGTGACAGTGGTAGGGATATCCTCACATTTGTGGTTTGGCAGTGGTGGGTTATCCACATCAAATACTAATTGTCTTGTAGTGGTGGGGGTAGAGTGAATCATGTAGCTTGTGTACAATGAGCTTTGAAGTTGTTTTAGTACTCTAAAAGAGCCATGCAGTGAATACTCAGAGTTCAGATCACAATTGTTTTATTTCTTTTGTTAGCTTAGTTAGTCAGGGTGAGCAGGCAGCATGTCAGCAGAGGAGTATGGAAAGCTGACAAGGAGCCATCTGGTGGAGATGTGCCAGGCTAGGGGACTGGTGCATAGAAACCTGTCTAAGGCAGACCTGATTGCAGCCTTGGTTACAGCTGCATCAGAAAACAGCAACCAGGAGGACAATCAGACTGGCAGTGGAGATATAATACACTCAGAGAATGGACAGCTCAACCTTTCTGTTGTGGACTTAAACATCCAGCTGGAGTTAAAGAGACTTGAGTTGGAGGCCAGGCATGTGGAATTAGAAGCAGCTGAGAGACTGAGGCATCTAGAGAGTGAGGAGAATGAGAAACTGCTACACCAAGAAGCTGAGGAAAAAGAGAAGCAGAGGCAGCATGATAAGGAGATGCTGACTCTTCACCAGACTCATGGAGGTAATAGGTTCATAGGTTCGAACTAGGCTATCTGCCCTAGGGCATTTATAAGCCCAGCCAGAGTGTGTTTGGCTTTTGTCACCCATTTTAAATTAATTTTGCTATGCCCTTTTTCGAGGTTAGTATACTGTGCCTCTGTCTAACAGTGACACAGAAGTGATACCCGGGGTAAACCTACGATCTCCCATTAACTCATCAAGATTCCTCTTGAACAGAGTCAATGAGGGACTTTGCCTAACCTGGACTGGGATTTTATTTCAGAGTGAAGCCTCTGGGTTATGAATCTGTCCCTCCAGCATGTCCTATTTATTTCAGTGCTGAGGTTCAAGTCTCTCGAGCGCGTAGCTCGATGGGATTTGTATTTTCTGAGGTGCAGCTTGTCCATTAATTCCGGGTTGGACATGGCTTTATAGGTCAGGCACAGATCATCTCTGAGCAGGCGGTATGCCACTGAGTAGAGCTGGAGTTTCTTTAACCGGGCAGCATATGGCATCTGTTTGAGCCCTTTGATCCTCTTGGTGAGGTACTTTTGGGGTCTTTCCAGTTGCTGCAGGTGTCTGGTAAGGTACATCCCAAAAGGGGCATTGCACTCAATTATGGGCCTGATGAGGGATGAGTAAAGAGGCACAATGACCTCCCCTGATCTAGATGTGAATCCCTTCATGATTAGGTGGGCTATATAAAATGTTTTTCTAACCACTTTGGCCACGTGGTTGTCAAATGAGAGATTGCTATCAACTTGGGTCCCCAGGTCCCTAATTACTTCTTCTGTACTTAATGGATTACCACCTATGTGGTAATTTGTGGGCACTTTGTTTTTGCCAAAGGGGATGACTATACACTTTTTGGCATTTAGCTTGAGGCCATGGCTCTGGCACCAGTTGTCTGTTTTTATGAGGCCCTTTTGGAGGATGCTTGTGTCGGCTGTAGAGTCAATTATGGTGCCCAGTTTGCAGTCATCTGTGAACTTGGTCAGCCGCAGTCCTTCCGTGTTGACCTGTACCTCCGAGAAATATATACCGAACAAGAGAGGTCCTAGGACTGAGCCTTGTGGGACGCCACTTGTAACTGGTTTGGAGTCTGACATAGCTCCAGCAATTCTAACCATGTGGGTTCTGTCCTTGAGCCAGTTTGCAACCCATATAGTGACATAGGGGTTTATATTTAAGCTGGTGAGCTTATCTATAATGCCCGAGTGGGGTATTGCATCGAAGGCTTTTGCGAGGTCCAGGTAGGCTGTGTGGACCACTTTCCCCTTGTCAATGGCCTTGGTGACTGTTTCAAAGAAATTGACCAGGTTTAAGAGGCAGGATCTGCCCTTAACAAAGTCAAACTGGGTAGGATCCAGTGTCTGTAGGTCCCCAATATCTTTATTTATGAGGTCCATGATGATCCTTTCCATAGCTTTGCAGACCAAGCTAGTCAGGCTTATGGGGCGATAGTTTCCAGGATCCGTTGAGGCACCACCTTTGTGGAGAGGGACCACTGTTGCTGTACGCCACTCTTTGGGTACATATCCTGTAGTAAGGCTGAGATTGAACAGTAGTTTTATGTTTGGGTTTAGCTCTTCTTGGAGTCCATGTTGGACGTAGCCCGGGACACCGTCTGGCCCACTGATGCTGTGTTTTTTGCTTTGGAGAGGGCGGCTCTTACCTGAGCATCTGAGATGTCAGGGGGGGGCAGCACTCTGCTGGGATAGATATTTGCCCTTTTGGTGGGGTGGGGGGAGTTTGCGCTGAACCTGTCAGCTAGGATGTTGGCAAGGTCTGTGGGTTTGGTGTATTTTTTGGCATTTTGGACTAATTCTGAGCATATCTGGGAATTCCCACCCAGGTTCCTAACATCACTAAAGAAAGCCTTGTGATTATCCTTAGTGTCCTGTGCAATTTTTCTCTCGAAGCTGGCCTTACACGATTTTATGAATGCCCGTAGTTTTTTGCTAATACTGATCAGAGATGCCTTCCCTTTTTGGGATTTTGCTCTATCATATAGTAGCTTCCTCCTTCTATTGTATAGTTTGTTTATGGCTGGGGTCCACCAGACAGGATATCTGCCTTTGGAGGATTGGGTCTTGGTTTTATTTGGGATTGCATGATCCATGCATTCCTGAAGGTGTTCATAGAATGCATTTATAAAAGATTCTGCGGTCTGGGACATATTTTCCACAGGCCTGGGGGCTTTGAAGGATTCCACTTCCTATTGAAGGATAATGGGGAAGGCAGTAACTGGACCTAGAAGCAGAAAAGGTCAATAAATTTCTTCCACAGTTTAAAGAGGGGGGTAATTTTGATAATTTCATTCATATGTTTGAGAGGGCATGTAAACAGTATGAAGTTGATGAAGGGCTCTAGGTGCTGTTCCTGACCCCCTTATTCCATGGTAAAGCTGTAACTGTTTTATCTAAAATGTCTGATGTTGCATGTTTTGATTATACTGCTGTAAAATAATGCCTGTTAGAATTGTTTTAGCTAACACCTGAAACGTATAGGAAAAAGTTTTGTGAGCATAGATCAAGGCAGAAGAAAGTGTGTGTGAATATGTTGCTGAACTGAGCACTTATTTCCATAGGTGGGTGAGTGGATATCAGGTCACCACTTTTGAAGGACTGGCAGACCTTTTGGTGAGGGAACCAGCCCTTAGCACTTTGCCTGAGAACATGAGGATCTGGTTAGCTGATAGTCAATGTGCTACTTAAGATGAGTTAGAAAAGAAGGGAGACCTATACCTGTCATGCAGGGCAGCCCTGCACAGGAAGGGGATCCCCAGTACTGCTCATGGGTCTAAATGAACCCATTGTGGGCAGCACAGACTGCCCCAACAGAATCTGCCAGTAGCAGGGGAAGCCACTAATCCAGGTACATGTCCAGGAGCTAGGGTTAAATGTTTTGAATGCAAACAGTGGGGCCATGTGGCATACAGGTGTCCATAGAGGCAAGGTGGGGAAAAAAGTGAGGGAGCCACTAAGTGGGAAAGACAAAATGCCAATGGTAGGTTGTCTTGAGACAACAGGGGTACTAAACTACCATCCTGCAGATGTCCTGAGAGGGAAGGATTTGGATGAGGCAGTACCGTGTGCTTATGCAGTTACACACAGTCAAGCTAGGAGACAAGCATGTGGGTCTGGTAGCCTCGGGGAGACCCAGACAGACTGCATACTTGCAGCCAGGACTGCTGAGGTGGTTACTTCAGGGAGAGAGCTACTCTGTAGCAGTGAGACTGAATGTGAGCCACAGCTGCTTATGGGTCCTGATGGTCCCTTGGACAGAGTGACTGCAAAGGTAGAGGTGAGTAGTAGAACCCAGGCTGACAGTGAGGCACCGCTGTCAGAGGATGCCATACTTCCTGTGGAAGGGGAGCTGGGAAGGGTTACAAGGAGAGAGTTGAGACAGGCTCAACTCTCAGACCCTACATTGCAAGGTCTGAGGCAGGTAGCTAGGGAGACATCTGATTCTCAAGGAAAGGGGGAATCAGTATACTGGGTCAAAGAGTTACTATACAGAGAGAAGACCCCTGAGGGAGGGCTAGAAGGTGAGAGAGTACAGCAGTTGGTAGTGCCTAGAGTCTACCATCTGGCACTTCAAGCCATAGCCCATGATATTCCCTTTGCAGGTCATATGGGCATAAAACATAAAAAGTGGTGTATTATGCAGAACTTCTATTGGTCTGGGATTTCTAGAGATGTAACAGTGTACTGCAGTACCTGTGAGCAGTGCCAAAAGGTAGGCAAGGCAGGAGATAAGGTGAGAGCTCCTTTGATGCCTTTGCCTGTGATTAAGGAGCCATTTCAGAGGGTAGCTATGGATATTGTGGGTCCTCTGAGTACTCAAGTTCCACAGGGAAAAAGTATATCCTATTGGTAGTGGACTATGCTACACGATATCCTGAGGCAGTGGCTTTGTCCTCCATTGAGGCAGAGAAGGTGGCAAATGCTTTGTTAGAGATTTTTAACAGGGTAGGTTTCCCAAATGAAATAATGTCTGACAGAGGTGCCAATTTCATGTCAGACCTGCTGGCTTGTCTGTAGAAGTCGTGTGGGGTGAAGCACATGAAGACCACCCCCTACCATCCCCAGACTAATGGTCTTGTTGAAAGGTTAAACTCTACAATCATGTCCATGCTATGGGCATTTGCAAATCAGTTTAAGAGGGAGTGGGACAAATATTTGCCTCATCTGTTGTTTACTTACAGAGAGGTTCCCCAGGAATTCACAGGTTTTTCACCCTTGGAGTTGTTGTATGGGCATAGGGTGAGGGGACCTCTAGATTTAATTTGAAATGAGTGGGAAGGTGAGTGTGAGTCTCACAAGGAGTCTGTTGTGGCATACATCCTAAACCTCAGGGCAAGGCTCAGGGAACTCATGGGCTTGTCTCAAGAGAACCTGGCAGATGCCCAACAACAGAAAAAGGTGTAATATGACAGGAATGCTCGAGCTAGAGAGTATGCTGTGGGGCAGCAGGTAATGGTTCTCATTCCTGTCAAACAGCTTGGGAGGGACACTACAAGGTGATAAGAAAGGTAAGGGGTGTTAACTACATGATGGAACTGCTAGGCAGATGGCAGGGGCACAAGTTGTACCATGTTAACATGATGAAATCTTACCATGATAGGGAGGCCCTTGTGTTGAGCATTTGCAGTGGATTGCAGGAGGAGTCTTAGGGAGATCTGGGGACTGATCTCTTCAGCGAGGCTCGGGCTGACACCTCAGTGGAAGAGGTAGCAATCTCCCAGCAGCTATCTTCCACCCAGGTTTGAGAAATCCGAGGAGTGTTGCATGAAGTTGGGGACATGTACACTGAGAAACCAGGGTGCACCCACCTAGTGCAGCACCAGGTGGATACAGGACCCCAAAGGCCTATTAGGCAGGCCCCTTATAGAGTGCCTGGGAGAGTCAAACAGTCTCTGAGGGAGGAGGCACAGGAGATTTTGGAACTAGGGGTGATTCAAGAGTCCAACAGTCCCTGGGCCTCCCCAGTGGTGCTGGTGCCAAAGAAGGATGGCAGCACCAGGTTCTGTGTGGACTACAGGAAATTAGACACAGAGTTGGATGCTTATCCCAGGCCTAGGACAGATGACGTCCTACAGCAGCTGGGTGGGGCTAAGTATCTTACAACCATTGATCTTACCAAGGGTTACTGGCAGGTGCCCTTGACTCCCAGTTCTAGAAAAAAGTCAGCCTTTGTGACTCCTTTTGGCTTGTATGAGTTCACAAAGATGCCCTTTGGGATGAAGAATGCCCCAGCAACTTTCCAGAGGCTGGTAGATAATATCCTAGCAGGAGCAGGAGGGTTTGCCCTTGCTTACCTAGAAGATATTGCCATCTACAGCCATTCCTGGCCAGACCACATTCAGCATGTCAGGAAGGTTCTGGGCAGAATACAGAGAGCAGGGTTGATCATTAAACCGAGCAAATGTCAGGTGGGTATGGCAGAGGTCTCCTACCTAGGACATAGAGGTGGGACTGGTAAGATAAGGCCAGAACCTGCCAAAGTGGAAGCCATTCAGGCATGGCCTACACCTGTTACCAAAAAGCAGGTGAGGGCATTTTTAGGGACAGCAGGGTACTACAGAAAGTTTGTCCCCTGTTATAGTACCATAGCTGCTCCCCTCACAGACCTGACAAGGAAGAACAGGCCAGATAAGGTATTGTGGACCCCAGCATGTGAGCAGGCATTTCAGAAACTTAAGGAAGCTTTGGGAGGACCCCCTGTGTTAGCCAGTCCAGATTACAGCAAAGTATTTGTTGTGCAGGTGGAGGCTTCAAACTATGGGGTGGGGGCTGTACTCAGCCAGGTTTCTTCAGAGGATGAAGAGCACCCAGTGGTTTATCTCAGTTATAGCCTGCAACCCAGGGAGGAATGGCATGCCACTGTAGAAAAGGAATGTCTAACCATAATGTGGGCATTGCAGAAACTTCAGCCTTATCTGTATGGAAAGAAATTCACTGTTATAACAGATCACAACCCTCTAACATGGTTAAACAGAGCCAGCCAGCAACATGCCAAGTTGCTAAGATGAAGCCTAGGGTTGGAAGCATATATGTCAGTGTAGCACCACAGTGGGTTTAGCATTGCCAATGCAGATAGGCTCTCAAGAGAGGGAATGTGGTGAGTTACACTCAAATAGACCTAACCCTCTCAAGCGGCATTTCTTAAGGGTCACTTGAAAAACTAGCTTGAGTTCTCTGGGGGCTGAGAAATGTGAAGGCTAAAAGTAAAACAAACAATACTCTTTTTCTTTGACTTAAATGTAAAGGCTGCCAGCCTTGCCCGATAGGATTTTATACATAATTCTATCATTTGTAAATATGAATGTTGAACTACAGACTTGTTTTCTTAATTGAAAGAATACGCCATGAAATGTTGAACTTTAAACAATGTAACAACATTGCCCTCTGATGTAAAGAAAGTTATGTCAAGCATTTTTTGTCTGTCCTTTGAAGTTGAAATTATTTCATGCCTGTCCCTTTGAAGTTAGAATTTGGAATCAATGAGTCTGGAGTGAAGCATCCTGCCTATTGTTTTAACTTAAGGAATAATTACTAGAGTTTACACGTGGAATTTCTTTTATTGATGTAATTTTCTACAGGTGCAGGATAACAATTATGTAGTATCTGTCAGCCTGGGAACCCAAGGAAAGTGTAAAAGAAATGATGTAATGAGAACAAGGACTGCAATAGTAAGTTAAACAGAGAGAATCCGAAGGCATTAAGCATTTTTGTCTTGACTATCCAACTCACAGCACTGTCTTGCTCATATGTAAGTTATCTTAGACTTGTGTTTTCCTTTAGAAATAGCCAAGAACTAGAAAGATTAGACTAAGTGTTTTTTCTGTGATTTCAGAACTGTACTACTGATTTATTTTAAGTATTTATGTGTCATCTCTGAACTCTTGACTAGCACTGTGTAGTAGAAAGTATTGTCTTGTGGTTTATTTATTATTAAATATTTTAAAACCTTTTAACTGTGGCTGGTTTGTGTAGAGATAATTTAAGTTCTTAAGAGTACTTGCATGCCTTTGGTAAAACTGTACAAAGCCACTCTAATAGCTTTAGCCATGGGCTATACTACCAATTGGATAATAATATTGCACAGTAATAATTGGACAGCCTTTTAAGGAGCTTTAAGTAGCTGATAAATATTAGCTGGGTGGTGGCAGTTGGTACTACTGTATAGTCTTGGTAAAAGGGGCACAGCTGGAGAACCTGTGCCAGCCTTCCCCAGAAGTGTCTGTGTGGTTGTATAACCTCTTATCTCAAACTGTGTGTGTGTCAGCTACTTGGGCAGGGACATGAAGCACTGGTTGGACAGAGAAGGTGCTGGAGATTTTAGCTTGTCCAGCTGGCTGAGATCTGGATGCTATAACTGTGCCAGTGGGGAGTCTTATTGTGGACTTGGAGAGCAAGGGAGTGTCCAGCCCCGGACTGACTGTGATCTCTATGTGCTGTTAAGGGAAATTGCACTTTCCTGTGTGTATTTGATATCCATTCCTCCTATATGAGATGCCATCTCTGGTGTTAGTGGTGAGGATTGAGGCTCCTTGATTGCTGGGCCAGGGCACGGGTGTCACATTTGTGGTGGCAGTGGTTGGGGTATCCTCACTTTTGTGGTGGCAGTGGTTAGGCTATCCTCACAGATATTAGTGGCACAGCCATGGGAGCTACCTGTGCCCCACTTTATGTGGACATTATCATGTGGTACTGAGAAAACAAGTGTGTCCTATCATCACAGTACAAGGAGCATATTGTTGCATAGTTAAGGGTTTTGGATGATAGTTTTTTAAACTGGAAGAGTGATGAAAGCTCCTTAAACATTTTGTGGATTATCTTAACAGTACTACTACATTTATAAAGTTTACTTATGATTTTTTGATTATATGTATTAATATTTTGGATGAAGTTTTTGTGATGACCCAGCACTGGACCAGTAATTAAGGAGTCTCAATCCTCATAATTTGCACCAGTGGGGGACGCACACTGAGGGGATAGCAAGTACACACACAGGATTTCCAAATGTAGCTTTCTGCATCAAGTGCAGTTTCCCTTAAGAGCACACAGAGACCACAGTCAGTCCTGGACAGGAGTTTCCCCTCTTTCCCCAGATCCCCAATAAGACTCCCTGCTGGCACAGCTATAGAGTTGAGATATCAGCTGACTGGCAAAGACCTGCAGCACCATCTTTGTCTAGCCAGTGCTTCATGTCCCTGTCCAAGTAGCTGACACACACACTCTTTGAGGTTTGATTTACACACACACACACACACACACACACACACACACACACACACACACACACACACACACACACACACACCTAGGAAAGGCTGGAACAGATTTACTATATATGCCCTGTTTTGCCCAGACTATAAGGTATCTATCACTGCTGCCAGCCAACTCTTATCATCTACTTTAAGGCCTTTAACAAAGAATGTCCAGTCTTACTGTGTACTATTAAAATTAATACAAATGGTACTTTAATCAAGAGCAAAACTATTAGGAGTTACCAACAGTGTCACCAAATGAACTCTCAAAACTTAAATATATCTAGACAGATCAGCCACAATGAAATGTATAAATATATGTAATAATAAATAATAAAAGAACAAGAAAATACTCAGTATATATTCACGGTGACATCAGTGTTCAAAACCACAGGAAATATTTAAAACAACATTGCAGGACAGTCTCAAATATGTAAATAAAGAAAAACATCTAAACTAGGCTTCACTATATTCTTGACTGAATCTAAGAGAATTACTATACCCCAGTTAACTTAATTAAGAGCAAGACAGATGTGGTGAATGGATCTTTTAGTTGTCAGTTTGAAGACAGAATACAGAATGGTCTCTCTCAGAGATTTCTTAAATTAATATCTCAAATATTACTGCTGGGGTAGCTTGCAGAATGACATAATTTCTTGTCATCTGATTCTATCCCAGGTGAAACCCCCACTGCTGGAAGCTAGCAGCATTTAGCATCTACCTGTGAAAATACATAGATCTCAGATCTTTGACAGATGGTAGAAGTCATAAAACAATTACCTTCCTTCATGTTTTCAAAACTAGTAATAGTTCACTTTAAAGACAATACAGAAAACTCCCTCATAAAGACATTCTGTCTCTTTCTCCATAACGTAATTTAGTTTCATCTATTTTTCTGAAATTAACCTCCTGCATTCCAGTTTCCACTGTACAAATATATACCTTTAAACAGTTACAATAGTGCATGCACATTTCTTTTCTCTTCAAGCAGGGCACACTGTGGTTATATTTTAAGTACAAGCACTTTATAAAATATCTTTTCAATGCATATGTCTGTACAAGCCTAGTTTGATATACACATGACATACAGTTCCAATACATTTGAAAGTCAAACATCCTATACAAATCAGGTTGATATTCACAAATGGCACACAATCATTTACAAAATTCCAGATAGCTGTGTTGCCAGTATCTCCCTTTGTCACACTTCTTACCCCCGTCAAAGACTCATGCTAGTTTTTCAAGTGACCCTTGAGAAATGTTGCTTAAGAGGGATGAGCCTATCTGGGAATACATTACCCCCTGCCCTGTCTTGAGAGCCCATCTACATTGGCATTGCTGACCACACAGCAGTGCTGCACTGTTATATCATATGCCTGCAACCCTAGGCTCCACCTTAGTAACTTCACATTTTACTGGCTGGCTCAATATAGCCATGTTAGGGGATTATGGTATGTAACTACAGTGAATTTCCTACCATACAGATAAGGCTGATGTTTCTGCACTGCCCACACTATGCTAGACATTCCTTTTCTACAGCTGCATAGCATTCCTCCCTCTGTTGGAGCCTGTGGCTGAAATATACAACTGGATGCTCTTCTGTACCTGATGAAACCTGGTTGAGTACAGCCCCCACCCCATACCTTGAAGCATCCACCTGCACAACAAATTCTTTGCTATAATCTGGACTGGCTAACACAGGGGGTCCTCCCAAAGCTCCTTTAAGCTTTTGGGATGCCAGCTCACATGCTGGGGTCCACAATACCTTATCTGACCTGTTTTTCCTTGTCAGGTCTGTGAGGGATGCAACTATGGTACTATAATTGGGGACAAATTTTCTGTAGTATCCTGCTGTCCCTAATAATGCTCTCACCTGCTTTTTGGTAATAGGGGCAGGCCATGCCTGAATTGCTTCCACTTTGGCAAGTTTTGGCCTGGTCTTACAACTCCCCACTCCCCACTCTATGTCCCAGGTAGGAGACCTCTGCCATAACCACCTGATACTTACTGGGCTTAATGTTCATCCCTGCCCTCTGTAGTCTGACCAGCACCTGCCTGGCATGCTGAAGGTGCTTTTTCCAGGATTTGTATTTTATTTTATTTTTTACATTTGTTTACTGGGAAAGTCTGACTGGACAAGTTGCCCATTTTCAGTGGATGCCCAGGGAGAAAAGCTCCTTTTACCTAGCAATACTATATCATAAAAAAATGCATTACAATGAATTTGCTATACAGAGATGCTTACACTATGCATTATAGTATTTACATTCGTTATGCATTCCTACTACAGTCATACTACATTCCAGAATTTACATTCATAGTACATTGTTGTATACACAGTTACATTCTGAGTACATTGTTGTAATACACAATACTTTAGTTAACATTCTTTGGAGATTACAAATTGAGGTGATGAGTAGAATTATGAAATACAATGGTTAGAGTTCTTGTGTTTATGTAAGTGATAGATATGAACTGTTGCTTAGGGTAGAATCTGTTATGGCAAAGACATTGTATATACAGTTTAAGATGTAGTTTGATAGGTAATGGCCATGTTTACTTTTTGTAATAATGAAAAATAATGAGTATTGAAATGGGAGGTGTGCTAGAGTTAGTAGTTAAGCCTGAGTACCTACAGAAGAAGAATACAAGTAAGTATGAATAGTTTAGGCTGGGTCTGAATAGGTACATAGCCAAGAGCTAGTCACGTGGGATTTGAGAAGGGATTTGAAGATGGCTTTGTTCTTTTGAGTTCTGGTATTATATGGTACAGAATTCGATATTTTTGAAATGTAGTTAGAGTATAGGGAGTCTCCTGAGGTATTATTACTTCTAGTAATGTAATAAAGCATGAAGACCAGCTCACAGGAACAGACTACACTTTAATATATTAAAGTGTAGTCTGTTCCTGTGAGCTGGTCTTCGTGCTTTATTATTTTTCATAAGTTTTATTCGTGTTTTGTACTTCTAGTAATGTCCATTAGAGATTTGTTGCTGGATTATAGTAAGTGCTTGTTTAGGTGTTGATTTAAAAGACCTTGTAAGGCTGTTTTTTTTTCAGATTGGTAAAATATGTGATGGACAGTAGTGAGTTGGTTAAGAGTGAGAAGATTATGTAGTTCTAGCCAAGCTAGTTGTTTAGGCAGTGGGGAGACCTTAAGGTTGAATCAGTAACAAAGTTTGTTATTTTGTTATAGAACATTTCTAGTTTGGATAGATCAGATTTGTTAGGATTAGTGAGTATGGGAGATACATAGAGAAGTGCAGATAGCAATATCATCCAGGTAAGCAAGGGCAAAATCTACAGCTCCTGCTAGAATATGATCTACCAGACTCTGGAAAGTCACTGGTGCATTTTTCATCCCAAAGGGCATTTTCATGAACTCATACAAACCGAATGGAGTCAGAAAGTCTGATCTCTCTCTAGTGTTGACAGTCAAGGGCAACTGCCAGTAACCCTTGGTAAGATCAATAGTGGTAAGATACTTAGCCTCGCCTCACCCAGCTAATCTAGGGCGTCACCTATCCTAGGCATGGGGAAAGCATCTGACTCTGTGTGACTATTTAATTACCTGTAATCCACACAGAACCTGGTGCTGCCATCCTTCTTTGGTACCAGCATCAGTGGGGAGGCCTAGGGACTGCTGGACTCCTGGATTATCCCTAGTTCCACAATTTCCTGTATATTGTCCCTTAGAGTCTGTTTGACTCTCTCAGGCACCATATAAGGGGTCTGCTTAATAGGTCTTTAGAGTCCAATGTCCACATGGTGCTGCACCAGATGGGTGCACCCTGATTTCCCAGTGAACATGCCCTCAAACTCCTGTAACACTGCTCAGATTCCTCAAATCTGGGTAGGGAATAACTGCCTGAACATTGCTACCCCTTCCACGGAGGTGTCATTCCAAGTTTCATTGAGGAGATGAGTCACCAGATCACACTCAGACTTCTCTTGCCATCCACTGCAAATACTCAGCACGAGGCCCTGTCTATCATGGTAACATTTCATCATGTTAACATAGTAAAGTTTGTACCCCTGCCTCCTGCCTATAAGTTCTACTATGTAGTTAACATCACTTATCTTCCCTATCACTTTGTAGGGTCCCTCCCAAGCTGTCTGCATTGTGCTGTGCCTGACAGGATTGAGAACCATAACCTGCTGCCCCACAGCATACTCTCTAGCTTGAGCAATCCTGTCATACCAGACCTTTTTCTTGCTGTTGGGCTTCTGCCATGTTCTACTGGGCCAGGACCATTTGTTCCCTGAGTCTTGTCCTGAGGTATAGGACATATGCCACAACAGAATCCTTGTGGGATCACACTCACCCTCTCTCTCATTGTGAATCAGATCTAGAGGTCCCCTAACCCTATGTGCATACAGCAACTAAAAGAGTGAAAAAACAATGGATTCCTGGGGCACCTCTCTGTAAGCAAACAACAGATGGGGTAAATATTTGTCCCACTTCCTCCTAAACTGGTCTGCAAATGCCCATGGCATTATCTTTAGTGTTGAGTTTAACCTGTCCACCAGACTGTTTGTCTTGGGATGATAGGGGGTGGTCTTTAGGTGCTTCACCTCACAGTGCTTCCACAGACAAGCCAACAGGTCTGACATGAAATTGGCACTTCTGTCATTCAGTATTTCTTTTGGGAAACCTACCCTGCTTAAAATATCTAACAAAGCATTTGCCAAATTTTCTGCCTCAATGGCGGACAGGGCCACCACTTCAGGGTATCTGGTAGCATAATCTACTACCACTAAGATATACATTTTCCCTGTGGAATGTTGGGAAACTCCACAATATCCATAGCTACCCTCTGAAATGGCTCCTCAATCACAGGCAAAGGCACTAAAGGAGCTTTGACCTTGTCTCCTGCCCTGCCTACCTTTTGGCACTGCTCACAGGTCATGTAGTACTCTGGTACATCTCTGGAAATCCCAGGCCAACACTAGTTCTGCATAATATGTCCCTTTGCATGCTTTATGCCCATATGGCCTGCAAAGGGAATGTCATGGGCTATGGCGAGAAGTACCCGACAGTAAGCTATGGGAACTGCCCACTGCTGTATTCTCTCACCCTCTAGTCTTCCGTCAGGGTCCAATCTCTATATAGTAACCCTTTGTGCCAATATACAGAATCCCCTTTTCCTTGAGAATCAGGCTCCTCTATGGCTACCTCCCTCAAGCCCTGTAATATGAGGTCTGAGAGCTGAGCCTGTCTCAGGTCTCTCTCTTTGAAACACTTCTCAGCTCCCCTACAACAGAAAGTCTGGTATCCTATGACAGCAGTGCCTCATTATCAGCCTGTGTACTGCTACTACTCACCCTCACCTCTGCCCTTGCAGCCACTCTATCCAAGGGAACATCAGTACCCAGCAGCTATAGCCCACCTTCAATCTCACTGATACAGGGTAGCTCCCTCCCTGAAGTAGCCACCTCACCAGTCCTGGCTTCAAATGTGTGGTCTGTCTTGGTCCCCCCCAGACTACCAGACCCACATGTTTGTCTCCAAGCCTGACTGCACGACAGCAAGCTCACAAGGTACTGCATTATCAAAATCATTCCCTATCAGGACATCTGCAGGGATATCCTTAAACACACCTACTTGCCTGTTTCCTTTTCCACCCTCCCACTCAAGGTGAATCCTAGCAAAAGGTATTTGGAATGGTGTCCTAAAGCTCATTCTGGAGTACACTGCCCAAACAAGTAGTGCTCCTCTTTAACCATTGCAGGCTTCACAATGATTAGGTCAGAGCCTGTATCTCTCTTAGCTGTGGCCTGTTTCCCATCTGCTAAAATAGGATATAACCTCTTGTGACAGTTTGGTACCTTTGTTGTCTGTAGACAACTTACCACTGGCATCCTGTCACTCCCACTTACTGGCTCAACCACCTTTTTTACCCCACCTTGCCTATGTGGACATCTATATGCTACATGGCCCCACTGGTTACATTTAGAACATTTAACCCTTGATCCTTGATGTGTACCTGAAATATTGGCTTCCCCTGTTACTCATGGACTCTATTGGGGTGGTTTAGGCTACCCACCATGGGTTCCCTTAGACCCATATGCAGCACTGAGTATTCCTTTCCTTTGCAGTGATGCCCTACTTGCTAGGTATAGGTCTTCATTTTTTCCCAAACTTATCTGTCATACTGCATTCTCTATCTGATAACCAGGTTCTCATCACCTCAGTCAAAAGGAGAAGGGCATGTTCCCTCACCAAAAGGTCTGCCAGCCCTTCAGAAGTGGTGACCTGACACCCACTCACCCACCTATGAGAATAAGTGCTTAACTCAGCAATATATTCACACACACTTTCATCTGCCTTGAACCTACTGTATGCTCACAAAACTTTTTTTCTATAAGCTTCAGGTGTTAACTTAAAACACTATAATAAGCTATTTTTAACTGCATTATAATTTAAATACTCAGTATCAAATAATTAAGATACAGCCTAAAGCGGATCAGAAACCATACCCAGAGCCCTTGGTCAATATTATACTGTTTACATACCCTTTCAAACATATCAGTAAAACTATCAAAATTATCACTCTGTCTAAATTGTGGAAGAAATTTACTGACCTTTATTGTTTCTGGGGTTCAGTTATTCTCTTTCTCATTACCTGCACGACCCTGGTGAAGACTCAGCATCTCCTTTTCATGTTGCCTCTGCCTCTCATTTTCTTCAGCTTCTAGACATTTCATTCTCTCTGTTGATTCTAATTCCATTTGTTTCGTCTGCTGTAATCTGTCATTTTCTTCACCCTCCAAATGCCTCATTCTGTCTGCTGAATCTGTTTCCAAATGTTTAGCCTCCAGTTAAAGTTTCTTTAACTCTAGATGGATTTTTAAGTCCTCTGAGGCAAAGTTGAGCTGCACACTTTCTAAAAGTTGTACTTTCCCGAGGCCAGCCTAGTTGTCTTCCTTGTTGCTGGCCTGTGATGCAGCTGTGACCAAGGCTGCAATCATTTCTGCTTTATTCAGGTCCTTTAACTTTGCATATCTCAGCCAACTAGCTCCTTGTCAACTTGCCATACTCCTCTGCTGACATCCTTGCCTGCCCTCCCTGACTAACTAAGCTAACACCAAATAAATAAAACTATTGTGATATGAAACTCTGAATGTCCACCATGTGGCTGCTTCAGAGTACAAACACCTTTTTTAGTGACCACTGTTTATAGGCTACAGGAGTTCAATATCCACACCACTGACCACCAAATGTGATATAGTGATCTCACCACTGCCAACCAATAAATATAGTGTGACAAAGGGAGATACTACCAGCACAGTTATCTGGAATTTTGTGAATGATTGTGTGTCATCTGTGAATATCAACATGATTTGTGTAGGATGCTTGTGTTGCACATGTATTGGAGCTGTATGTCATGTGTATACCAAACTAGGTTTGTACAGACATGTGTGTTGAAAATATATTTTATAAAATGCTTGTGCTTAAAATGTAACTACAGCCTGCCCTCTGCAAGAGAACAGAAACGTACATGCACTATTGTAACTGTTTAAAGGTATATATTTTAATAGTGAAAACTGGAATATAGGAGGTTAATTTAAAATAGCCGAAATTAAATTATTGTATGGTAGCTAGAGGCAGAATGTCTGTACTAGGGAGTTTTCTGTATTGTCTTTAAAGTGAACTAATTACTAGTTTTGAAAACATTAAGGAAGGTAATTGTTTTATGACATCCAGCATCTGGCAAAGATCTGAAGTCTATGTATTTTCACAGGTAGATGCTAAACACTGCTAGCTTCCAGCAGTGGGGGTTTCACATGGGATAGAGTCAGATGACAAGAAATGATGTCATTATGTAAGCATTCCCAGCAGTAATATTTGAGATATTAATTTAAGAAGTCTCTGAGATAGAGAGAGACAGCATTCTGTATTCTGTCTTGGACTTCACAACAACTATAAGATCCATTCACCACATCTGCCTTGCTCTTCAGTAAATTAAATAGGGTATAGTAATCCTCTTAGATTAAGTCAGGAATATAGTGAAGCATAGTTTCAAAGTTTTTTCTTTATTTATTTGAGACTGTCCAATGTTGTAAAACAACATTGTTTTAAGTATTTCCTGTGGTTTTGAGCTCTGTTGCCACTGTGAATATATACTGAGTATTTTCTTGTTTTGTTATTATTTATTATTAAATATATTTAAACCTTTCATTGTGACTGATCTGTCTAGAGCTATTTAAGTTTTGAGAGCACTTGCATATTTATTTGGTGACACTGTGGGCTACTCCTAATAGCCTTGCTCTTGGTCAGACTACCATTTGTATTAATATTAATATTACACAGTAGGACTGGGCACCATTTGTTAAAAGCCTTAAAGTAGCTGATAAGAGTTGGCTGGTGGCAGTGAAAACTATCTTATAGTCTGGGAAAAAGGAGGCATAGCTAGTAAAGCTATTCCAGCCTTTCCCAGGTGTGTGTGTGTGTGTGTGTGTGTGTGTGTGTGTGTGTGTGTGTGTGTGTGTGTGTGTGTGTGTGTGTGTGTGTGTGTGCAAATCAAACCTCAAAGAGAGGGTGTGTCAGCAACTTGGGCAGGGATGCAAAGCACTGGTTGGTCAGAAAGGATGCTGGAGGTCTTGGCTTGGTCACGCAACTGAAATCTGAACTCTATAGCTGTGCCAGTGGGGTGTCCTATTCTGGATCTAGATAAAGAGGGAGAAACCAGCACTGGAGTGAATGCGATCTCTGTGTGCTCTTAAGGAGAACTGCACTTGATGCAGAAAGCTGCATCTGGAAATACTGTGTGTGCACTTGCTATCCTCTCAGTGTAAGTCCCCCACTGTTGCCAGTGGTGAGAATTGAAGCTCCTTGATTACTAGTCCAGTGGTGGGTTGTCAAAGTTTTAACCAATCATTTCATCCTGGGAACTTCTAAAACTGATATACATAGAAAGCCCAACTATTACATGCACTTTGATAGTTACCATTCATATAAACAGAAGAGAAGCTTATTGAAATGGCATATAATATGCTTATCAAGGATTATATCTGATGAGGAGGATTTTGAAAAGTAATTTTTTTTTTGTGACAAATGTTCCTTGAAGGGGTGTACCCTGAAGAGTTGGACACATTTATAGTAAAATCCATAAGGGGAAGAAAGTTAGAGTGTAATTAGATAAGGGCCTTGTTAATAGCAACAAGGAGGGTATGACAGGCTATGGTATAGTAGGTGTAAATAGAAGCAGTAACATGCCTTTTGAATATACTATGATACTTTAGTATGGTTTTGAAAGTAATGTCATTAAAAGTGTTATTATGAACAATGGATGGTCCTTGAGAATGATTTAGATTAATTCAAAAAGGTAGGAGGGCAGCCTCTATTTACCTTTAAAAGATGTAACAACTTACAAAAAAAAATTGTAAAAGGGGGTTTGAATGTTGAAAATACTATGGACAACTCTACGAAAGGTATGATAAAATGTGGAACATGTAGGCAATGGGGGGTTATTTGTAAAGGGGATATTATATTACCAAGTATTAATTATACATTCCAATTTAATCAAAACTTTAATTAGAAAAGCACGAGAGTTGTATATTTAGCATTTTGTGATCTTTGTTTTTCATTTTATGTAGGTAAGACTGAGCTTCCACTCTATAAAAGTATATACAAACATAGATATGATATTAAGAACAACAAAGAGACAAATGCTTTGTTTAAACATCTTATGTTATGTAAAAAAGAAGTACTATTTTTTTTATTTTAGACTAAGTGGTTATGAATCCTAGAGGTGACCCTTGGGAACAAACCTTATAATATAGGGAATTGCTTTGGCAAGTTGGTTTGAATGCAAGTGAAAAAACAGGTGTGAATGATACCACCTCTATAACCTGTATATTGAAATTAAGGGCAGCTAAGTTGTGAATCAGTTCATTCATTTCATATACAGAGACACCTAATGATGGTTTTAATACTTATTTTTTATACTAGGGCACTTTTAGATCTAACACATGCCAAGGAAGGGTTTGAATTGTAATTTTACTTTTTTTTACTTTATGTTTTAGATTTTATATTCCATGTTTTATCATAAATACTTATGATGTGTAATGTTGCTTTAAGAAATGGAATAGATGATACACCTTAAAATTGGTTTATGATAATCGATTAGCTAACTAACTCATTTTGCATTTAAATGTGAAAAAGCAACATATCTTTAGTTTTGCTGAAGTTTCTACTGTAAGGACAAAAGACCTTAACTCATTCTTATGCAGTTAGTGGTTTTATATGAATGAATATCATTTACTCTTAGTCTTCCTGAGCTCTGGACTGGTGTCAGCCAGGTTATTTAATTTTTAGTTTTTATTTTTGATTGCTTCTTGGATTTCTGGTATTTAATGGAGATGAACTGAGTGTCTTTACTTAACAAACACAACTCATTCTCTTAAATCATTTGACCGTTGTTGTCCGTACCATACCTCTCAACCTTTTAGTGCAAGACATCTGGACAAAGCCAAAAATAACAAAAAGGACTAAAAATCACAAATAACTTTTAAATAATGCTCTAATACATTTGGAAGTTGTTAGAAAGATATATTTTTAACTGGCATGCATTTTTAACGATTTACTAGAAATCCACAAATTTTATGAGGAACAGACCAAAAATATAAATCAAAAATCTGGATATTCTTTGAAAATGTGGGCAGTTGAAAGGTATGGCCTCTGCACAACAAAGACAGCTGTTCAACATTTCATCCTTGATGGAAGGTTAGAAGTCTTCTCTCATTTTCATCCAATCTTATATAATAATATAACAATAACTGATGATGTTGGTGTGGTATATTGATGATTTACCCACGGTTGGTGCGGTTAAATAATGAGGGCAAAGCCCGAGTGATTAACAAAGATAATCATGGGTAAATATTCAATATCAAGAAAATGAATAAATCCTATTATTTATATTACCCCCGCTTGGATTTTTATCTATTATATCAATAACCCTAAATTTAAATTTATGACTAGGGTCAAAATCTAATGTATGAATTTAGTGGGGTGGTCAAAAGTCTAATGTTAAGAGCAAGTAAGTTAAATACTGAAAATGAGGATTTTAATGTTCAGTTGAAAGAAATGATGGAAGAATTTAAACAGAGGAGATATAATGAAAAATTACTGGAAAATACAATGTTCAATGTAGTAGCACTTATACTAGATATGGCTAAGCCATATTTTGGAAGAAGTAGATCAGGATCAAATGCTTGTGATCAAGGAAATGAACAGGAGAAATTAAAATATGTTACTAGGTATAATAGAAGGATGTCAAAGGTGAAAGAAATAATAGCAAAGAACTGGCTTATTTTGAAAGCAGTGCAAGGTAGAGAAAATGTTATTGGTAATAAACCAAGCTTTACTTACAGAAATGATAGAAAACTAAAGCAAAGACTGTGTTATAAAGATATGAAACCTTCTAATAAAATGAATAACAAGAGCGAGGCTACATATCCATGCCATAATTGTGTTTGTTGTTCATTTATTTTAACTTATAATAGATATATCTGTCCTGTTACTATATAGAGCTTTGTTTTTCATAATTTTACGACATGCAATATTGGTAACATAATATATCTCACCACCTGTATTAAATGTGATGCTTTCTATATAGGTTAATCTGCAGGGAGGTTGAAAGATCGAATTATTAAACAACATTCAGACATACGTAGAGAGGTTTGCACAAATGCATTAGCTAAGCATACGTTAGATTTTGACCCTAGTGATGAATTTAAAATCTAAGAGGGGTAATATAAATAATAAGATTGAAAGAAGAAAATATTAATGGATAGTTAGGCTTGCCGCAGATAAACATCCAGGAATTAATGCTGTCATTATCTTGAAGCCAATCTTAGTAAGAAAGCAGATACATTATAAATAATGCTTTATATGGAAATGATATTAATCATATATTTTATATATGTTTACGTTTTTGTACTGTTTTGATGTTAATTGATTATTATAGACAATAAAAAGATAATCAGGTACATTTCTCTAGTTTTTCATAAAGTACCTGGTTATTCTTTTATTTTTGTCAGTCCCATCCCTCCTGTTGGTTTCAAGTATCTGGTTTTGCAAGTTTATTTATTTATTTCTTTAGGGAAAGAAAGTGAAATTTTTACAGCATATATTAATGGAAAAAAGTCCACAAAATCTGAAGTCAGGAAGCAAAAGGATTAAGCTGCTTTCTCTTTATTATTTACTTCTTCTGGTACCTTGGCTAACAAGCCTTCAAGGAATAAAACAGTGCAACTTGAGCAGCCTTTTTATACCCCATCAATTAAATGTGCTAATACATTTCACTTAATATATACCAAAATTACTACAAACGTTCAAGCCAAGCTTAAAGGTGTACCCCCATAAGTGTAAGAAAGAAATAAACAAAGAAGAAACTCTCCAATGAATCATATGAAAATACTTCACAATTATATGCCACACAATACACTACACAGTAAAACCATGCATTATTAACAGTTGATTAACAAACACTAATTAATGACAATTTTATATTAATTCTATTAAATAATTCTATAAAATACTTATATTCATTTAAAATTTACATTCAATTGCTTACATATAACTAGTCCGTTATTACACTTTTCCCTACTATTGATGTTACTCTTGCCATTTTCTTATTTTCATATTTCTGCCTAAGATTTTATTATTTCCTAACATATCCCTATTTATTTCCAAATTAAACCCATGTGGGAACAATGCTCCCAAATTCACAATAATTTTAGTTTACAACCTCAACAGCCTACATCTAAATTCACTGCCCCCATATTTTGACATCCGAAGAGTTGGCCAGATCACTAAAGAAGATGCTGTCAGCACTTCCCCCATGGACAGTACAAAATGCTAGGCCACTGGACTCTCCAATCTCCTATTCCTAATATCTCACATATGTTCTAATATTCTTAACTTCACTTTTCTCTTTGTTTATTCTATGTACCACATTGTGGGTGTATATCCACATCCAATGATGTAAATAACACCACAAGAATCACATTTAAGCTAATTTTTTATCCAAAACTTCTTTCCATTAATTGCCCAACCATCCATATTTTTATTCTTTTACAAACTTTGCACATTCCACAAGGAAATGCCCTCAGCCTCCTCTCCAAAATATTCTGTGCTTTCTGATTCAATAACTCTCTTATGTTACTGAATCGGCCATGCGAAAAAATTACTTTTTTGGAAACAATTACCCACTATTTCATCCCTATGAATAACTGGCCATAACTTATTAACCAACTCTCTTAATGTATCTAAAAAGGGTGAGGATTTAGTTACATAAAAATAGGCTCCACTTCTTCTATTTCTTTAACTTTGTGAAAATTCTGATGAGCCCTGGGACCTCTCGGATCACAACTTTTACTCACCACCCCTTAGACTTTGTCCAAAGCTGCCTGGATATAAGTGTCTTTATAACCTCTCTTGCATAGTCTATTTTTTACCAAAATAAATTCATTCTCTAAGACCTTTTTGTCAGAAGTATTTATCATTGTTCTCTTAAATTCCCCATAGGGTAAAGATTTAATCACATGTAAAGGATGTGCACTGCTAGCTTCCAAAAAATTATCTGCAGTTGCTTTATGAAAGGGCCTATATTGTAGCTTCCCATCTATATCTGCATAGAATTCCACATCCAGAAATTTTATAATTCTATCATTGACTTTATATGTAAATTCTAAAGCAAAAGAGTTCTGACTTAATATGCTCATGACATTTTCAAATTCACACTGATCACCCCTACACACAAAAATCAAATCATCACTAAAACGTTTAAACATAATCACATTGTTCCTGACAAAACTTGTTGGATAAATGAACATATTTTCAAAGAAAGCCATAAACAGTATAGCATAAGAGGGGGCAAACACTGCCCCCATTGCCATTCCCACTAACTGCAAATAAAACAGTTCTTCAAAAACAAAATAATTATGTGTCAAAGCATACTCCAAAAGCTGACATAAATAAGTTGTTTTAGGGCCTTCGCCCATTCTTTTTACAATTGTTTCTAAGCCCGTTTCAATTTTGATATTTGTGTGTAATGATTTTACATCTACATAAGCAAAATAATAGTCAGAACTCCACTGAATTCTGCCAATACATTCTAGAACATGGGCAGTATTCTTAACATATGACTGGATTATTGGAAGAAACACTTTCAAACGAGAATCCAAAAAGATGCCTATATTCTGCAAGAATGCCCTCACCCCCGAAACTATTGGTCTTCCAGGGTGTTTAGTTAATTATTTATGCAACTTAGGAATTGCAAAATATTTGGCATCCTTAGCATTCTTAACATATAGTTTTTTAACATCTTTTTGATTAAAAAATCCGAGCCTCTCTCCCCTTTCCAATAACTCTAAAAGGCCCTCATTAAATTATTTCACTGGATTAAATTGCAATTTCCTATAAACTATATCACCAGACAACAGGTCAAATACCATGCGATTATAATCATTTCTTGCCATTATGACCCAGTTCCCCCCTTTGTCTACTTGTGTAAATACATACTTTGCAGTCAAACCACATAGCTGCTTTAAAGCCATCCATTGTTCCCTATTTAAATTTCAAACTTTTGAATTTTTAACAAATTGTCTATAAGCAACTTCTATTTGTTTAGATAATGCATTTTCAAGCACATCAACTGCACTAGAAACTTTGGAGGGTATAAAAGAACTAACAAAAGGAACCTTAGGTACAATCAATTGCCATACCCAGTAGAAAAATTAACATTCTAATCATTGAACAAGTCAGAGTCAGTGTTAGTTTCTACATCCAAAACACTGTCCCAGTTCATAAATGGGTTATCATAAATTGACATATTTAGCAGTAAGTCCTCCACATATTCATCATTAGAAACATCCACTTGAACATCACTCTGCCCCTTATTTGTAAAAAATACCTTCAAATGCAGTTTCCTGAAAAACTTTTTAACTTTGCCCAACACATCAGCAAGCACAGGGAAATAGGTAGGGACAAACTTGGTTCCTTTGAGGAGGACATTCGCTGCTTCTGCTGATAATGATAAATCCAAAAATTTAACAATGTTTAATGTCTTTACTGCAGAAATATTGCTGGTGTTAACTGTCAGCACTGGAGCCACTAAATTATTATCACAATTCATATTCTCTACATACAGTGCTGAATAAATGCATTCTGTGGTCTTGGTAGCAAATGCACTACAAAGGTTCTTCCAGTACTTGGAACTTCAAGAGAAAAGGACTCAGGGAATATATACATGGGGAACATGCTATCTATATTATAAACAGCACATACCTTGGTCTATCCCACAGAACAGTTTAATTCCTTTTCACCTTTCCCTGAAATCTTCTTCCCCTTTCTTTCCCATGAGTTCGGCCATCTGCACTCTCCATTTCCTCAGTTTGAAGGGACCCGCCAACCGCTTTCTTCACATCTTCATACAAAATGCTCTTCCAAACATTGTACACCATTTCGCCTGATGAGAGGGACATATCATGAGAAGATGGGCCCGAATGTGATCTACTCCTTCTGCTGGTCTGGTTCAAACTCCCCCTTCCATCCTTCCGCTGCCAAGAAAAAATAATACCGCTGCCATAGTCATTACATCTCTATTTAGCTTATTTTTCTTCCTTTCTACAACTTCTGACTCAACCTTAGCAACTTTAAACTTAATTTCACGTAGTTTACTGGAAAAGGTATTTTCAGATGTCACTGCCAATAATACCTCCTGCAGTTGTACAATGGCATTCCGTGCTTTCTCCTGTGCACAGATATTCCTTTTTATTAAGATTTTTAACCAGTTTATGGTACACAGCAAAAATACTGCCTTCCACTCCTCCAATAAGTCAATTTCATCTTCCACAAAGTCAAATGCAGGTAGCCGGTCCACTCTTAACCCTCTTGGAGTAATATTCATTTCAACATATTTCTGCAACAGTCTGATATCCTAATATAAGGAAACCTCCTTTTTTAACAATTTCTCCAGCTGGTCATACCTCTCATCTGCTCGCCTCTCCATTCCCATAGACCATGGATTATTATTGGCTATTTTGTCATCTCTCTCTTTCCACGTTTCAGCACACCAAAATCTTTCCATGTCAGCTTGGGCTTTACCCCAAGAATCAAAGATGCTCCTTCCATAGACATATTCAAATAAACTGACAAATCACTGGAACCACCACGATGAATAAAACAATGGATTTATTTCAGGACAGAACAAGCGCTTTCACGCACTTAACTAGTGCGCTTCATCAGGTTACATTAAACAGAATTATACCTTGTCCTTATATATAAAAAACACGCCCTAATTAACAAGTAATTGGGCAGGCAAAGGCAATTTAAATCAGTTTAAAGAAATAAATTCACATTTTAAAAATGGTCATAGTTAGTAAAACACTACAAGAACTTCTCAAGATTTCATCAGACCATACATGAAATCAACTCATTTAGTCCACATTAAAAACATTTTTTATAAATAAAAATGATCATATTATCCTAAATTATGTATATAGTTTCAAAATATTTCCATACTAAGAATGTTAGTCCAAAATTCATGTCCAATGAGATTAGTTCTACAAATGGTTTATATATATTATATTCACAAAATAAATAAATATATGCTGTCCTTATAGGCAGACGAATAAAATCAGCATAAGCCATAAGTGCAAAATGCAAATAGAGGAAAGGGAAGGGGGAAGGGGGGGGTGGAAGTGAGTGGTGATGTAAAGGCTGTGGAAAAACATAAATAAAATTAATTAACTTATATACACAATGTAAATGAAATATCGATATGTTTCATAAAGGCATAAATCAACAGTCAAAGGCCAACTCAAACCAAGATCTGTTTGCATCATAAAAAATTTGTTATGACTTTAGCCCAATCTACCCAGGGCTCTTGTGTAAGGGAGCACAAGGGAGGAGAAAGGTGAAACAAAAAACCACAAGGCAAATGGCATCAGTGGTTATTCATAGAAGTGCAGGTCTAATGCTAAGGGCTGCATTCAGGCCAGGTTCTAGATGTGCCCTAAGGGTTAAGATCCATCTTAACTCATTCAACTCAAGGGTTCCTAATACATTACCTTCCCTTCTATTGGGATACAGAATCTGTAAGACCCTAAACTTAAAAACATGGGTCGGGAATGACTGACAATGCCTAGCTAAGGCATTGTTTGTGTTTGCCTTTCGTATATCATATATATGATTGTAGACCCGATCTTTGAGTCTACGTGTGGTCATTCCCACATAGTAGGCTTCACAGCTTTCACATGTAGCCAAATAGATTACGTTAGTGGTATCACATGTAGCATAAAAGTTCGGTGTGAACATAATACCTGACTCCATGTTTTCATATTTCTGATCAACCGTAATAAACTTGCAAGTGCAACATTTCTTGCAGGGAAAAGTTCCTTGCCTAAACTTGACCCTTATATCAGAAGGTACATGTAACACTTTCTCCTTGCACAATAGTCTTTTCAAATTAAGGCAGTTACTATATCTAAAACTAGGGTATTCCCCTACCACTTTTAACAGATCTCTATTCATACTAAGCAATTTCCAGTTCTTACATAGGATGTCCTTTATGTATTTTACATCACTGGTGTATTTAAGATCGTATTGTACCATACTTCTATGAAATCTGGTAGGATATCTATAAGGACACTTTTCTAAATAAGTTCCCTGAACAGGTGTAGCATTATTTCTAAGACTCGTTACTAACTGAGTGGGATATCCCCTCTTTATAAAACATTTTGCTTGAAAATCCAATAGATAATCACCATCATTAACATTATTACACAGTCTGGTTACCCTGGCCATCTGATTTTTTACCACATTAGGAAAAATGTGCCTCGGGTGCATACTCTCATAATGGAGTATGCCATTCCTCCAACACGGCTTTCTATATAGGGAGGTTGTGATCTCATTCATACCATTCTTGGTTATAGTTACATCAAGATAATTGACACTGATGAAAGAAAGCTCATATGTAAAATCAAGAAAGGATGTAGTTGACCCCATGTATTTAACAAAGTCATGCAGAGATTCGACACTACCATTCCAAAAGAGGAGGATATCATCAACAAATCGCCTGTATAGAATGGCGTTAGCAATTAAATTCTTGTCATTAAAGATATACATCCTCTCCCATTGGTAGACTGCTATATTCGCATAGGCATTAGCACAGGGGGTGCCCATGGCTACCCCCCATGTTTGCCTATATACCTTGTCTTGAAACATGAAGATGTTATTATTTAATATTAAATCCAACAAGGTGCAAATAGTTAGCTGGTCATTATTATTGATGCTATCACATTCATTTAGACAACTCCTAACAGCCTCAATACCAAACTCATTGGGTATGCTGGTAAATAAACTCTTTATATCTAACGTAACCATTAGGGTATCTGACTTCATATTTTCAAGCAAGGAAGCATCTTTAAGGTCTTCCAACAATTTAAATGAATTTTTCAAAATGGTAGGTACTATTCCTACTAATGGGCCTAACTTAGATTGTACATATTGAGAGGCATGCTCAGTGACCCAAAGTTTTCCAGATACTATTGGTCGTAGGGGCGGGGGGTATACCCCTTTATGCACTTTAGGCAGCCCTTTAATTATAGGAATCAACGGGGCCTCAATATCTAGAAACTCATATAGGCACTTGTCAACACATCTAGACATTAAAAGATCATATATTGTATCATGAACGTTTCTAATAATCGAGGCAACTTCTATTTTGCTTATTAGAGAATAGGCCATATCATCCTCTAACATCTCTTTCATCAAATCATTATAAAAGTTAGCATCCATTATTACAACACCCCCCCCCCCTTTGTCAGCCGGTCTAAACACCAGATTGTCATCATTACATAAAGAATCCAATCAATGTTTCTGTGCATTATTCAAGTTCACGAATAGTCTTCTGTGTCGCTTCTCTCTATAATATACATAAAAATCATGTTCACAAGCTCGTTGAAAACATTCAATAGAGCCTGGTAGAGGTGGCACAAAAGTACTCTTTCTTTTTAAAGCTGTAGCATTGTACGTACATTCATCATTACCAGAGTCTTTATATAGGAGCTGGAGGGCCACTTTTCTGGTGAATTTTCGGAGCATGATAAGGGTATCAGATAGTTCGCTCCCTCTAGAGGGAATGAAAGAAAGTCCCCTATTTAGTACTGAGCATTCTGCTTCAGTTAAGGCTAGAGATGACATATTAAAATACAATGTATTTAATATTTCTTCTTCCTGGTATCCCGGTTCTCGCCCGACATCTTGCGTTTGCCCCTTCCTCTGCTTGTCGAGCGCGCCTGCGCCCGATGTTTGTAGGGAAGCGGGAAGTTTAAAGCAGTCGCTGCTTCTGGGGCAATATTCAACTGATGTACACCATCCTTAGGTCTTGCTCCTCCCGTTACTATTTTTAAGCCCTGCTGATTACAAGGTATTGAAGAAGTCGACAAAGCAATATCCACTTCAGATTGAGTAAAAGTGGAAACAGCACTGTTAGAAACACTGTTCACCGATTCAGTTCGGTTAGTCGTACTGGTTGTGCCATTAGAAGCTACATTGGTCTGCTCATTAGTTTCCCCTGAGGCAACCGCTTCATTAAACCTCGGCCACATAAAAATGTGGCCGGATTGGAAATCACTACAGTCCCGTTTAAGCTTCCTAAGCTTAATTTGTTCTAGCTTGTTACTATAGAACATTAGTTGTTTCAACATGTTGTTCAATTTAGACACACAAAAGTCACTTTTATACAGTAAAGTCAAATTCTTGTGCTCACCTTCAACTCTGCTAATAAGTTCATTCTCTATGGGCTGGAAATAATCAATAAGTAGCTTGATATAGTTGTTACCAAGGTCAATATTTAGTTGTTGCCACCTCCGTAGGAGTTCCGGATGAGCCTCTCCATAGCTCGGCATGCAGAGGATGCGCATGCCTCGCGGGATGACTTTAAAATGCAAGCACGCCTCTAGGTGCTTCCTCTGCCAAATAAGCCTATGAAGCTTATAGAGATCATTTTCCAGGCTCCTTAACGCTCCATAGAATTCTTGTAGATTTTCAATATTTGAATTTACCGCTGATGAAGTATTACCTTTGGTATCAAAATTCAGGAGAGAATTCTCTCGTTGATGGAACAACTCATTCCAATTATCAACATCACCAGTATTTTCAGGGACATAGTCAAGTTCAATATTTGGTGTTTCCATCGCGTGTCGGCTAGCCAGGAACAAGAACAAACAAGCCAATACTAATAGCACCAAACCCAGCACGACCATCCAAAGGTGCCAGCGAAAAAGTATAGTAGAATAATCTGACAAATCACTGGAACCACCACGATGAATAAAACAAAGGATTTATTTCAGGACAGAACAAGCGCTTTCACGCACTTAACTAGTGCGCTTCATCAGGTTACATTAAACAGAATTATACCTTGTCCTTATATATAAAAAACACACCCTAATTAACATGTAATTGGGCAGGCAAAGGCAATTTAAATCAGTTTAAAGAAAGAAATTCACATTTTAAAAATGGTCATAGTTAGTAAAACACTACAAGAACTTCTCAAGATTTCATCAGACCATACATGAAATCAACTCATTTAGTCCACATTAAAAACATTTTTTATAAATAAAAATGATCATATTATCCTAAATTATGTATACAGTTTCAAAATATTTCCAAACTAAGAATGTTAGTCCAAAATTCATGTCCAATGAGATTAGTTCTACAAATGGTTTATATATATTATATTCACAAAATAAATAAATATATGCTGTCCTTATAGGCAGACGAATAAAATCAGCATAAGCCATAAGTGCAAAATGCAAATAGGGGAAAGGGAAGGGGGAAGGGGGGGGGGTGGAAGTGAGTGGTGATGTAAAGGCTGTGGAAAAACATAAATAAAATTAATTAACTTATATACACAATGTAAATGAAATATCGATATGTTTCATAAAGGCATAAATCAACAGTCAAAGGCCAACTCAAACCAAGATCTGTTTGCATCATAAAAAATTTTGTTATGACTTTAGCCCAATCTACCCAGGGCTCTTGTGTAAGGGAGCACAAGGGAGGAGAAAGGTGAAACAAAAAAACCACAAGACAAATGGCATCAGTGGTTATTCATAGAAGTGCAGGTCTAATGCTAAGGGCTGCATTCAGGCCAGGTTCTAGATGTGCCCTAAGGGTTAAGATCCATCTTAACTCATTCAACTCAAGGGTTCCTAATACATTACCTTCCCTTCTATTGGGATACAGAATCTGTAAGACCCTAAACTTAAAAACATGGGTCGGGAATGACTGACAATGCCTAGCTAAGGCATTGTTTGTGTTTGCCTTTCGTATATCATATATATGATTGTAGACCCGATCTTTGAGTCTACGTGTGGTCATTCCCACATAGTAGGCTTCACAGCTTTCACATGTAGCCAAATAGATTACGTTAGTGGTATCACATGTAGCATAAAAGTTCGGTGTGAACATAATACCTGACTCCATGTTTTCATATTTCTGATCAACCGTAATAAACTTGCAAGTGCAACATTTCTTGCAGGGAAAAGTTCCTTGCCTAAACTTGACCCTTATATCAGAAGGTACATGTAACACTTTCTCCTTGCACAATAGTCTTTTCAAATTAAGGCAGTTACTATATCTAAAACTAGGGTATTCCCCTACCACTTTTAACAGATCTCTATTCATACTAAGCAATTTCCAGTTCTTACATAGGATGTCCTTTATGTATTTTACATCATTGGTGTATTTAAGATCGTATTGTACCATACTTCTATGAAATCTGGTAGGATATCTATAAGGACACTTTTCTAAATAAGTTCCCTGAACAGGTGTAGCATTATTTCTAAGACTCGTTACTAACTGAGTGGGTTACATTTCGCCTGATGAGAGGGACATATCATGAGAAGATGGGCCCGAATGTGATCTACTCCTTCTGCTGGTCTGGTTCAAACTCCCCCTTCCATCCTTCCGCTGCCAAGAAAAAATAATACCGCTGCCATAGTCATTACATCTCTATTTAGCTTATTTTTCTTCCTTTCTACAACTTCTGACTCAACCTTAGCAACTTTAAACTTAATTTCACGTAGTTTACTGGAAAAGGTATTTTCAGATGTCACTGCCAATAATACCTCCTGCAGTTGTACAATGGCATTCCGTGCTTTCTCCTGTGCACAGATATTCCTTTTTATTAAGATTTTTAACCAGTTTATGGTACACAGCAAAAATACTGCCTTCCACTCCTCCAATAAGTCAATTTCATCTTCCACAAAGTCAAATGCAGGTAGCCGGTCCACTCTTAACCCTCTTGGAGTAATATTCATTTCAACATATTTCTGCAACAGTCTGATATCCTAATATAAGGAAACCTCCTTTTTTAACAATTTCTCCAGCTGGTCATACCTCTCATCTGCTCGCCTCTCCATTCCCATAGACCATGGATTATTATTGGCTATTTTGTCATCTCTCTCTTTCCACGTTTCAGCACACCAAAATCTTTCCATGTCAGCTTGGGCTTTACCCCAAGAATCAAAGATGCTCCTTCCATAGACATATTCAAATAAACCAACAATTCCCAAAAGGGAACAAGGAATTCTCCACAAAAAAAAAAACTGAAGTTAGGAAGCAAAAGGATTAAGCTGCTTTCTCTTTATTATTTACTTCTTATGGTACCTTGGCTAACAAGCCTTCAAGGCATAAAATAGTGCAACTTGAGCAGCCTTTTTATACCCCATCAATTAAATGTGCTAATAGATTTCAATTAATACATACCAAATTACTACAAACATACAAGCCAAGCTTAAAGGTGTACCCCCTCCCCACAAGTGTGAGAAAGAAAGAAACAAAGAAGAAACTCTCCAATGAATCATATGAAAATCTTCACAATTATATCCCACACAATACACTACACAGTAAAACCATGCATTATTAACAGTTGATTAACAAACACTAATTCATGACAATTTCATATTAATTCTATTAAATAATTCTATAAAATACTTATATTCATTTTAAATTTACATTCAATTGCTTACATATAACTAGTTTGTTATTAAACTTTTCCCTACTATTGATGTTACTCTTGCCATTTTCTTATTTTCATATTTCTGCCTAAGATTTTATTATTTCCTAACATATCCCTATTTATTTCCAAATTAAACCCATGTGGGAACAATGCTCCCAAATTCACAATAATTTTAGTTTCCAACCTCAACAGCCCACATCTAAATTCAACCCCCCCCCCCCACATATTTTGACATCCAAAGGTGACAGGACCTTTTTCCATTGGCATATGCTTGGATTTACAACAGGCATGCTGGTTGGGCTGACCAATCAACTTGCTCATTTTGGAATGTTAATGGCCAATCACTGTATAATTAGTCATAGCTGTTTTGTGAAGTGGCACTATCTGACGGCATTCATGGTACCTCTAATAATCTCTGCAGAAGTCATTAGATGTATCCAACAGTTTCTCTGAATTCAAGATTTTGTTCTTGTACCAGCTCTTTACTACTAAGTGTTTCTATTACATGAGCTTCACATCAGATTTTGCCCTCATTGAAAGCACCTTTTGTGATGACCCGTGGTTAAAACCAGGGCAGTAACTATGGAGCCTCAGTCCTCACCACTGTGTCTGGTAAAGGAGTGTCACTGAAAGCAGTAATAGTACACACACTTTTCCCAAAGAGTACACGAGGAACAGGCTCCAAACCTGGGACTGGACTTCAGACCAAGTCCCCAAATAAGCTTTCACACTAAACACAGCAGAACACTGTGTCCCAGTTCTAAGTTTGGAGCCTGCTGTCTTAGTAGGATCAGAAGACTCCCTCTCACTTATTTGGATGCTATTGCCATTTACCATCATTCCTGACAAAAGCACCTTCAAAATGTGAGGGAGGTCTTAGGCGGATTAGGAAGGGCAGGGTTGACCATGAAACTTGGTAGGTGTCAGGTGCGTAGGACAGAGGTTATTATTTAGGACATAAGGTAAGGAGGGGTAAGACTAAGTCTAAACCTGATGAAGTGGAAGCTATTCAGGTGTCCCTGTCACCAAAAAGCAGGTGACAGCATTCCTAGGGACAGCAGGGTACTATTGGACATTTGTGCTCAACTATAGTACAATAGCTGTACCCTTTACTGGCTTAACAAGGAAAAACAAGCCTGATAAAGTAGTGTGGACTGCAGATTGTCAGCAGGCATTCCAGAAACTTAAAGAAGCTTTGGGAGGACCCCCTGTAGTAAACAGTCCAGCTTACAGCAATGCCAATGGAGAGGGATTCTCAAGACAGGGTGTGGATTGATACATTTTCAGTCAGCCCCATTTTTTTTCAAGCAATGATTTTCTAGGGTCACTTGAAAATCTAGCTTGAGTCCTTAAAGGGGAGAGCAATGTGAGGATATCAGATATTGTTATCTGTGCTAGGTCGTCTGGCTGCAGTTTTGTAAATATCTGTAATTAATTATAACATGCCTTGTGTTATAAATGCCAGCATGACTATCTATAATTTTGTAAATAAGTTTGTGTTTTTCATTGTTTCTTTTATTTGTGTAAGATGTTTGAATCAGACAGTGTTCTTCTGACTAACCAAATGCACGTCTTTTAAAAAGAATTCTAAAGCAAGGTTGTGCCAGTCAATTGAGTGAAGGTGATGTCATCGTGTGCCAGAGATGAAAGAAATGGAATCGCCACAGCAGCTGTTTTTCTTTACTTTTCAAAAGTCTGAAATGAGAGAGTAGAATTCTCATAACAATCTTCTGGGACTTAAAAGATTCTGCACATTCTGTTGAGTTGCAACAGTTGTTGTAGTAGTCATTGGTTGTTTTCCAGGTCGGTAATTATCACTCAGAGTTTTTCAGAGCTGTTCAGCAGAAAAAAAACAGGATTTGCTATTCCAGCTACTGAGGACAGACAACAGCCTGAAGAGTGAACATATGTTCTTATTTTGCTTGCAGAAGTAAGAGTATCATCTTGGCCTGCTGACTTAATTAGATTAGACAGGGTCAGTTAATCTTTAAATAGTTAGGGAGTTACCTGCATATGGAACTATTTTTAAAAGTCTGTTTGACTCACTCAGGCACCCTAAAAGGAGCTTGTTTGATAATCCTTTAGGGTCCTGTATCCACATGGTGCTGCACTAGTTCAGTACACCCAGGTTTCTCAGTGAACATGCCCCTAAATTCCTGAAACACTGCTCATATTTCTTCAACCCAAATAGTGAATAGTTACTGAAATACTGCTACCTCTCTCACAGAAGTCTCAGTCCAAGTCTCACTGAGAAGGTCAGTCACCAGATCCCACTCACACTTCTCCTGCCATCCACTGTAAATACTCAGCACCAGGGCCTCCCTATCATGATAAGGTTTCATCATGTTAACATGGTGTAATGTATGTCCCTGCCTCTTGCCTACTAAGTTTAGCATGTAGTTAACATTACCAACTTTTCTTACCACTTTGAATGGTCCCTCCCAAGCTGCCTGCAGCTTTATTGTGTCTGACAGGAATTAGCACCATAACATGTTGCACCATAGTATACTCCCGGGATCAAACATTCCTGTTGTTCCAAACTTGTTTCTGCTGTTGAGCTACTGCTAGGTTCTCCTGGGCCAAACCCATGAGATCTCTAAGCCTTGTCCTGAAGTTCAGGACATATGCCACAACCCTCCCACTCATTACAAATCAATTCCAAAGGCCCTCTCACCCTATACTCATTCGGGAACTCAAAAGGTGAGAAGCTTGTAGATTCCTGAGGTACATCTCTGTAAGCAAATAATAAATGGGGCAAATATTTGTCCCACTCCCTTTTAAAATTGTCTGTAAATGCCTGTAATCTAGTCTGTAATGTAGAGTTTAACCTCTCCATGAGACCGTTAGTCTGGGGATGATAGAGGATGGATTTTAGATGCTGCACCCCACAATGCTTCCACAGACAAGCCAGCAGGTCTGACATAAATTTGGCACCTTGGTCAGTCAATATCTCCCTTGGAAAACTTACCCTGCTGAAAATTTATAGCAAGACATTTGTCACTTTCTCTGCCTTAATGGAGGACAGGGCCACCACCTCAGAATATCTGGTAGCATAATCCACCAGCACCATGATATACTTCTTTCCTGTAGAGCTTGGCATACTCAAAAGCCATACAATATCCATGGCTACCCTCTGAAATGGCTCTTCAATCTCAGGCAAAGGCATCAACGGGGCCCTGCCCTTGTCTCCCACCTTGACTACCTTTTGGCACTGCTCACAGGTCCCGCAGTACCTTTTGACATCCTTTGCAATCCCAGCCCAATAAAAGTTTTGCATAATGCATCTTTTAGTATGCTGTATGCCCATATGGTCTGCCAAAGGAATGCCATGGGCTATGGCTAGAAGCATCAGATAGTAGGGTCTAGGCACTACCAACTACTATATTACCTCATCCTCTAGCCCTCCCTCAGAGCTCTACTCTCTGTACAGTAATGATTTGTTCCAGTATACAGAATCCCCTCTTCCTTGATCATGAGGTGACTCCTTAGCTAACTCTCTCAAGCCTTATAATGTAGGGTCTATAAGCTGAGCTTGTCAGAACTCTACTTTTGTGACCCTGCCAAGCTCCCCTTCCACAGGAAGCCCAGTATCCTCTGTCAGCGGTGCCTCACTTCCAGCCTGGATACAACAACTCATCTCTGTTCTTGCAGTCATCATGTCCACAGGAACACCAGTACCTACCAGCAGCTCTGGTTCACCTTCAGGTTCACTGCTACAAGGTAGCTCCCTCCCTGAAGTAACCACACTTACCAGCCCCAGCTTCAGGCATAGGGGTCTGTCTGCTATCAGACCTATGTGCCTATCTCCAAGTTTGACTACGTGTCACTGAAGGCACACAAGGTACTACAGTATCAAAATCATTCCCTATTAAGACATTTGCAGGGATATCCTCAAACACACCTACCTGCTTGTTCCTTTCTCCACCCTCCCAGTCAAGATGAACCATAGCCAAAGGTATTTAGAATGTGGTCACTCCTAGAGCTCTGACTGGTGTAAACTGCCCAAGCAAGTACTGCTCCTCCTTAACAACTGAAGACTTCTCAAAGGTTGTATCGGAAGCTGTGCATCTCTTAGAAGTGGTCTGTCTTTCACCACTAAGATAAGATATAAATGTTGGTGATAATTTGGCACCTCTGTTGTTTTCAGACAACTTATCACTGGCATTCTGTCATCCTCACTTGCTGGTTCCCTCACCTTTTGTTTATCATGTTGCATCAATGGACATTTGTATGCTACATGGCCACTCTGATTACATTTGAAACATCCAATCTCTAATGCTGACTATGCGCTGGACCTAATGGCTTCCCCTGTTACTAGTGAACTCTGTTGGAGTGGTTTAGGCTGCCTCTATGAGTTCCCTTAGGTCAATGTACAGCACTGGGTATCCCTTTCTTATGCATTGGTGTCCTACTTGCCAAATAAAGATCCCCTTTTCTCCCCAGCTCATTTGCAGAGTTACACTTTTGGTCTGCCAACCAGATCCTCATGAGCTCAGGCAAAGTGCTGAGAGCTTGTTCCCTCACCAAAAGGTCTGCCAGTCCTTCAAAAGTGATGACCTTACTCCCTCTCACCCACCTGTGAAAGTAAGTATTTAAATCAGCAATGTAATCATATACACTTTCATCTGCCTTATCTTCACAAAACTTTTTTCTGTGCATTTCAGGGTTAATTTAAAACAATCCAGTAAACATTGTTTTACATGAGCATAATTCAAACAATCCATATTAGACAGTATAGCAATTGCATTAACTGCTCTACCATGGAGTAAGGAGGTAAGGAACTGTACCAAGAACCCTTGATCAACATTACATTGTTTACATGCCCCCTCAAATATATAAATAAAATTATTAAAGTTATCTCCCCTGTACTGAGGAGAAAGTTTACTGACCTTTATGGGCTCTGAGATTTAGTCATTCCCTTCGCCATTACCTCCATGACCCTATCAAAGGGTTAGATTCTCCTTTCTCTGTTGACTCTGCCTCTCATTTTCTTCAGCTTCCATCTCCATATGTTGCAGTTCATACTGATGCTGTCTCACCTTGGTCTGCAAATGCTGCAGTTCATACTGACGCTATCCCTTCACATTCTCCAAGCATTTAGCATCCAGTTCATGGTGATGCTGCTTCTCCGTCTCTCTCCCCCTTTCCTCAGCCTCCGAATGTCTGGTTTCCAGTTCAAACTGACACTGCTTCACTCTCTACTCAGCTTCCAGTTAATACTGATGCCACTTCTACTCAGCTTCCAGCTTGAGTCTTCTTAACTCCAAATAAAGTTTTAATTCCTCTGAAGAAAAAGTACACTGTCTTGTCTCAGAAGGCTGCTTATCCTCAATGCCAAATTGGATATGCTCTGAGCTGCTGATCCACTCTGCAGCCTTGACTAAGGCTGAGATCATTGCTTCCTTAGTCAGTTTAGCATGCACCAGTCCTTTGGCTTTTCACGACCTGGCTAACTTGTTCCTGGTTGGCTTGCTGTCCCTGACCAAACTGACTAAAAGTAATCAGAACTGTTGTGAAATGAAACTGTATGTTTATCTTTTGGCTGTCTAGAGTGCATACCTCAGTGACAACTATGAACAGGCTACTAAAGCTCAATTAATATCCCATGCTGGCACCAAATAATGTGACAACCCCCTACTTAAACCTGGGGCAGTAACTAAAGAGCCTCAATCCTCACCACTTTCTCCAGTAAGAGAGTGTTTCTGAAAACAGGAATAGAACACATAATTTCCCTAAGGATACACTGGGAACAGGCTCCAAACCTGGGACTGAACTATATGCTTACCTCTATGTCCCCAAATAAGTCTTCACGCTACCCACAGCAGAGCACTGTGTCCCAGTTCTAGGTATACAGACACTCTTGGGAAAGACTGGCACAGATTTACCTGCTATGTCCTATTTTCCAGAATCCACAGTAATGCTGCCAGCAGTAAAAATACGAAGATACCCTTGAAAAGGGATGTTCAATTATGTTGGATAAAATAAATCTTGATATGTAAGATAGCATGCAATCCAAGCAGTAAGACTTTTCAGGGTGGCACTGGTGTTATCACAATAAGCATAAACACTCTAAGTTTACTAAAAGTACTGTCTAAATAACCAGCCACAATAGAAGGTAGTAAAATATTTAATAAATAAAATTGATTTAAAACATACATACACACTGAATAACCAGTTTCAATAAACCAGAGAGTTTCATAGGTTCATAGGTTGGTACCAGGCTATCAGCCCTAGGGCCAATACAAGCCTAGCCATAACAATTCCCTGGCTATTTCTCCCCACACAATTTACTTCCCTGGACCCCTGTCTAGCAGGGCGACTGACGTGATCCCCGGAGTGAATTTCCTTTCTCCCATCCAATCGTCAAGGTTCCTTTTGAAGAGGACCAAAGAGGCACTCAGCTTGACATGTATGGGCAATCTATTCCAGAGTCTGGGGAGTCTCTGGGTCAGGAACCTATACCTCCAGCATGTTTTGTTTATTTAGATGACAAGGTTTAGATCCCTGGAGCGTGTGGCTCTGAGGGATTAGGATTTCTTTAAGTGTAGCATGTCCAACAGCTCTGGGTTTGACATGGCCTTGTATGTTAAGCAAAGATCGCCTCTGAGTAGACGATATGCGACAGAGTATAGCAGGAATTATAAATATAACATTGTAGGATAAGTTTCACAAGGATTAAAGAAAACCTCTAACTAGCTAACTGTAGATCCCTAACTGTCTAAATATTAAGTGTTCCTGTCTAATCTAATTAACTCATCAAGGCAAGATGATTTTCTTACTTCTGCAAGGAAAATAAAAATATATGTATTCTCTTCCAGCTGTTGTGCAGTCCTCAGCTATTGGAATAGCAAATTCTACTATTTCTGCTGAACATTTTGCCTTGCTGAGTTAATTTGCTAGTCTTACTTTGATAATCACATCATCACAGTGGTCAGGAAATCCTTCTGCGTGACACACCTCATCACAAAAGGTTTCTCATCCAGAAAAAAAGAGGTCATTGTTCCCTCTACTCATCACTAATTAGACCCATTATAGAGTACAATGCCCCTTTTGGTATGTACCTCACAAGACATCTACAACAACTGGAAAGGCCACAAAAATACCTCACAAAGAGGATTACTGGCCTCAAACAGATGCCTTACGCAGACCGACTAAAAAAACTCCAGCTTTAATCTGTCACATATCGCCTGCTCAGAGACGATCTCTGCCTAACATACAAAGCTATGTCAAACCCAGAGCTGTTGGACATGTTCCACTTAAAGAAATCCCAATCCCTCCGAGCTACATGCTCTAGGGACCTAAACCTTGTCACCACAATAAACAGAACATGCTGGAGGGATAGATTCCTGTCCCAGAGACTTCCCATACTCTGGAACAGACTACCTATCTATGTCAAACAGAGCTCATTAACACTCTTCAAGAAAAATCTTGATGATTGGATGGGTAATAGGAAATTCACCCTGGGGATCACTTCTGTGGTTCTGCTTGACAGGGGCACAGGAAAATCATTTTCTTGGGTAGCGAAAGATAGGGTATCTTCTTGGCTAGGCTTGTATAGGCCCTAGGGCCAATAGCCTAGTACCTACCTGTGAACCTATGAATCTATGAACCTATGAACAGCTCTGGAAATCTTAGAGTGATAACGACTGATCTGGAAAACAACCACTGAATAATGAACTCAGCTAAACAACTGCTGCGACTATACAACACTGAGCACAACTGACTCAGCACTTGCTTTTTATAGCAGAGTCTTTTAAAAGTCAAGAAAGTTGTTATGAAAATTCTACTGTCTCATTTCAAACTTTTGAATAGTAAACAAAAACAGCTGCTGTGGAGACACATGATGACATCACCTTCAGGTTAGGTGACTGGCACAACCTGTATTCAGAATTCTTTTTAAAAGACGTACATTTGGTCAGCCAGAAGAACACTGTTTGATACAAACATCTAAAACAAATCAATGAAACAATCAAAAACATAAAATTATTTACAAAATTTTTGCTAGTCATGCTGGCATTTATAACACAGGGTAAGTTATAACTATTTATAAGTATTTACAAAACTGTAGCCAGACATGCTAGTACAATAACAATATCTGATATCCTCACATCTTATCTTTTTTTTTTTCTCTTTTTCTCATTCTGCTTATTTTCCTTCCGACTTACACCATTATGGGTACAGCACACAGTTTTCCCCTTGACACTTTTAGCACATGCATTTATCTTTATATTTTCTTGCCACATGTTCCACTAAGTCAGCGTTATTTCTGTGAGAGTAATGTGATTTATTTTATTATCCTAAACTATACAAATATTTTTTAATTTATCAATGAACCTACAACACAATAATTCATTCTGTTTTTAATATTTGGCAATTAATTTATTTTTGCTGACCTTGCTTCTGCCATGCACACGTGATAAAGCAGTTATTTAAATATATTTATTTTACCACTACAGCTTTATATTTTACCTATTTAAGAGTGTAAAGCCCTATTATATAATTTTAGTATTGCTAAATATATCTTTTTTTATTTTTATGCCCAAACATCTATTGAAAATGGGTGGCAGACAGCTGTACAACCTGGAGAAGAAAATATAAATGCATAATAAATAAATACACACAATGGCATGATCATCTTAAAACTGAATATTTTACAACATTCGGTGATGTGGCCCTTTCTTTTTTATTTTTTTAATTTGATTTTAAAACAGTACATAATTCAATTACAAAACAAACAAATAACTATTTACATAGGTCCACAGCCAATCAATATATCAAAGTCATACATCAGCAACAATTACTATTTTTCAAGCAATTCTTTAAGTTTAATCCTAGATTTATACAAATGTATAATATTAGAAGTTCTCATCTTTATAGTTTGCAATTTACTACTACAAACAATTTTACCATACTAATAAATTCAACACTAGAGGGAATAAGTTTACTTTTTCAATTTTCAGTAATTACTTTACTAGCTATAGCAAGAATAGACCAAAGAAGAGACACTTGGGTTTTTGGAATTATTATTAAATAAAACTAAAGATGTAGAAATATTATATCTATCTGACCATAGAGCTTGAATAGAGTTATTCATTTCTTTCAAAAAGGGGAGATGACTTCACATTCATATACCATATGTGTCCAGTCAGCTATTATTTCATAATCATGTCTCCAGCATTTAATTCCACTTGATTTATACATAATTGTAATTTTGTCAGGGGTGACAAAAGATCTGTGTAAAAATGTCCAAATGAAAAAAAGTTTCAAGAGAAAATGTTCCAATATAATGAAGATGTACATGAAGCTCGGCGCAAGGCCAGCATTAGGCTTGCGCCGACCGTGCGGCGTACAGATGGCGCAGTAGCACCATATGCATATTAATGAAGGCGTGCTGCCGCCACAGCCATGTGCATAGAAAACGAGTGCGAGTGCATGGGGCGTGTCGAAGTGCCACACGGAGGCATGGAAATGGCGGCTGTTGATGTGCAACCTAAAATGCTGAATGTTACAGTCGGCCTGCAATAGTAATCACACCTGTCAGTGCCTGTGGATACTGAAATGTATGCAAAGCATGCAAGACAGTTCTTGTGAACACAAAATTAAGAAGCAAACACAAATGCACGTTAGCGAATATCGAGTCTCCATCCCTCGAACAAATGACATTTAAAACCGTGTGCCCGTATTCTAATGCAGTGTTGATAGTTATACCAAGTGAAAGTGAAACGTATCATGTTAGTGCGCCGCCAATAGCTAAGTCTAGGCCAATGGTCAGGGTTACCACCTGTCCCACATTGTGAGGGATAGTACACAGCTGGGCAGTTGTGTCCATACCAAAACCATTATAAATGTAAAATATCCTGCGACCATATGACATAATAATGTCCCACATCACATGTAATAGTCACATACAATAGTTATTTCCGTATGTAACATACCACATGTTACAAGAAATAGAATAAGCAAGTAAACGCAACAGAAGGAGCATATAAACTGCTACAACAATAAGCTAACATGTAGGCGTAAAACAAAAGTATTATCCGTTGTACTGACCGTGGGTATGTGTTGTCCTGTAGAATCTGATTTGTGTCTGGAATATATCCCATCCTGGCCATATGAAAAGGTGGCAACCCTACCAATGGTCAGAGCATTCGGCCAAAATCCGCCCATATGCGGTCCAAGCCGTTCTTGTCAGGATGTGTCAAAATTGAACGGGTATTACCCAGGCGTACCTACCATGTCATGAAAGATAAGTATTTGCGTGTACCTATGTGCATGATGTACAGCATGTGGAAGGTGAAAAATGCCAGGGTAGTCCTCACAACCATACAGGTACCTGACATATGTAGTGTATGCAATGTGTTCCCTTGACCTTGCCATGGGCCATCAACCAAAGAAGGGATGGATGGAGTGTTTGGAATATGTGTGGGGGAGGATGGGTAATGTTATAATCCACAAAGGCGAGACATTTCCCGTACAGTTGAATGTACACTGCGCATCCCCACTGCCTTTACCTCAGAGTTGGATGCACAATAGGTGAATTGGAGGTGTATGAGGGAGCAGTGAGTGAATCAGAAAGAAACACAAAGAACAAACATGCACATCCGCAATACAACCTGACAGGTCTTACTGTAGAACACAATCACACAAACATATGAATATTAAAATGTGTGATACACATGTACAGAAACGTCACCGGCACATACCCACAGAATGGTCTGGACGGAACTGAGCCATCCAACTGCAACACACCTGGATGCATAATTGAATACCCATCATTCCCTATACAGCACACAACCCGCCCTCATTCCTGAACATCCACCAAATCCAACCATACTCGGGCTACTAGCTTGGCGCAGCCATATCTACACATACTGACCACTACTCATATGTAGTAGGCAGTGTCACCCTAGGCAGTGTCAGGATTGCAAACTATGTATCCCTTGCATGTAAAACCCCATCACATTTTCGTAAGTCCAAAAAAGTCGAAGGTCGTTTGCTAGTTCAATTTTTGGATATCCCTCATGGGATAAGTATCCTGAGTAAACATCAGACTTGTTATCACAACACAATGTCCAGTCCTGTAGACATCTGGACACAAGTTGTATGTGCAGTAGTGGTTCACGAGACTGCTCAGCCTCCTGCCCGTCATGCAGAACCTACTACCCGGGATCAAACACCTGACTTGAGGCACGTCTCCCCACATGAATTATCACGAGAATATACTGTACACAGTCGCATAGTGGCACTTGGAAATAGGGTGATTAAGGCGCTGACGTAAGCAGGGTACCTCCTGTCCCACTTTGTGAGGGACAGTCCCTGTTTGGGTAGGTGTGTCCTGACCAAGAATGATACAATGGCAAATGTCCTGTGATTGTAGGAAATAACTATGTACCATATTTCATGTAACAGTTGCCTAAAACAGTTATTTCTGGGTGTAAAATACGTAAATCGTACAAGAAACAGAATAAGCAACTAAAGTCCTACAGGAATAGGCTTTCATCTAGGAAAATAATGAATGTTCTAAACCCTGTACTGACTGTGGGTATGTGTTGGCCTAAACAATCTGGTGTGTCCAGAATATATCCCATCCTGGACATATGAAAATGTGGCAACCCTACCAATGGTCAGAGCATTCGCACAATAACTGGCCAGCCTCTTAATCACTCATAAAACCAGTGACCTTTGGAGGAAAGGTGTTGAATGACACTTGAATGACAAATGACAATAATTAAGAGTAATAAACGCTTTTAACTGCAGAAAATAAGTATTAATACATATGGCTCTGAATCTGTCAACACGTTTCAAGTTAATATCGTAGAAGTGTCCATGATTGTCCCTAATTTGTTATTGCCTTGTCCCTGTCACTGTTGAAATTAGTCCCTGAGTGTTACAGAGGTCCGTACAAATATGTATACCAACCAACTGTCACATTTGTTGACAGTACTATTGAATACCTGCAGTGAAGTCATAAGTGATGTCCAGAGCATTCGTAATGAATGTGAAGGGAAAGAACAGTAGAAACACCCCCCGCCCTATATTATGTAATGCAAACATAAGAGGTGCCCAAACCCCTGTGTGTGTAAACACAGGTAGAATGTTAAAATGGGAACCAACTCTGTCCATGTGCTACATCTGACATTTGAACAGGTACAGAGCAGTTCCAGTCACCAGTCAGACAAGCCTAAACCTGGATCACCACATGAACACCCTGACAATCAAACACACGTATGTGCCATGACTATAAGCTTTGGAGTTCTGAATATCCATGGAGTGAGTAAACATGCAACATGGGTCCAGAGCAGTAGGGAATAGGGAATGTCGCATGTGTAGTACTGTGGTTTTCCCAGCAGGAGAATGGATGCCTGCTGTGTAAGTGAAGCGGTGAGGTGTATGTTAGGGTAGCTATGAACCATGGGTATACATATAAATGAAGCAGAACACACATAGTGTAGTGGTTAGAGCATCCACCTAAAGTAAAGGCATTCCCGGTTCAAGTACAACTATAGCACATATAATTTTCTTGTGTAATGAATGCCTCTGTGCTGTAAAGCCAACATTTAAACATGTAAAGGTGAACATGTGTTTATCATGGGGCCATTAACCAGATTCCTTCAATCAAAGTGGTACTGTCATAATGAATAAGGCACATGGAAGCTCAAAGAAGTGGCAGTAAACATATGTAACTCACAATAAGGATATGTAAGTGCGCCTGCTCGGGTGTAAGCAGGTCCCAGCATAGCAAATGTATGTTGCTATGTGCAGATGGAACTTATATACATATATATATATATATATATATATATATATATATATATATATATATATATATATATACATATACATATATATATATATATATATATATATATATATATATATATATATATATATATATATATGAATATATATATATATATACACAGACACACACACACACACACACACACACATATAGCTATATATCTATATATATATATATATATATATATATAGATAGATATATATATGTATATATATATGTATATATATATATATATATATATATATATATATATATATATATATATATATATATATATATATGTGTGTGTGTGTGTGTGTGTAGATATATATCCACAGACATAAAATAAATATATATATATATATATATATATATATATATATATATATATATACATACTGTAAGAATGAATGCCGAAAGAATAAAGCATACACAAGGGTTGTGAAGGGAATCTACAGCAACTAAGGTATTATATAGTGCTTGCAGCATATGTCAGATAAAGCTGCACAAGAGTGATTAGAGCACCGCTATTCACACCAGAGGCAGGATTATACCAGTGGCCATAATATCGTTGAACTGCTATGTCAACATTACACACAGACGAAATGTAGTTAATGTTGTGACCACCTACACTTGTAACCCGCAAATGGCCGTAATCCATAACACAAGGAAAGGCATGTATGTGCAAATATAAATGGCGGGAGACCCTGTGAATACACGAGGTGGTACAAAATGTGTGTAGGGCCCCAAACGCTCTGGAGAGGGCAATGTGTAAAGGTGTGTCATGGCTGCGATATCAGGTGGATAATCGCTGTTACGCATGGAAACTCAACACGGGTGGTGTGGAGAAACTATGGCTATGCGATTATGGATACAGGAGTGCCAGGATTGGTTGCGCCAGTTCCAATGGAGTGGCCCGTGTAGGTCAGCTAGTACGTGATAGGTATATATGCATGCACACATGCAGACATCACTATGTTGAAGTACATTCTCTGTAACACATGCACTCCATTTATTGACATAAATAATATGAATGTGCACAGAAACAAATACAGTAGCAGGAATAATAGGATGTGCAGGCGAGGAATAGGTCAAATGACACTGTATCACATCACACTTATCATTGGTACTCCATACATGAACAAATTGCGACATCTGTCTGCTGTATAACGTGCTATATACCGATTACAAGTTAACTGGAGTGAAGTGTCGGTGTCATAATGACTAAGGCAATAGTATGATGTTGAAGCAGAGATAAAACCCAACACGCATGTGTAAGTGTGTTTGTCCGGGAAATGTATTGGTCAATGGACACACAGACGTATATATATATATATATATATATATATATATATATATATATATATATATATATATATATATATGGATCACCTTTAAAACCTCTAAACCGCGTTTGCCCGAAACACTAACGACCGAAACGAAAAGACCGAAAACATAAAACGCCGACAACGCAAAACACCGAAAACCATTACACCAACACAGTACACTACATAACATATGCACTATCCCTAACCCAAACCCTAACCCTAAGGTCCGACACTACCGCACACTTACCCTACCTGCACCCTAACCCTAACTCACTTAACCCACCCCTAACCCACAGTCCCTCACCATCGCACACACACCCTACCTGCACCCTAACCCTAACTCACTTAACCCACCCCTAACCCACAGTCCCTCACTATCGCACACTTACCTGTCCGCTCCCTAACACTAAATCCCTCACTCGATCGCACACTTACCGAGTCCCTAACCCACAGTCCCTCACCATCGCACACACCCTACCTGCACCCTAACCCTAACTCACTTAACCCACCCCTAACCCACAGTCCCTCACCATCGCACACACACCCTACCTGCACCCTAACCCTAACTCACTTAACCCACCCCTAACCCACAGTCCCTCACTATCGCACACTTACCTGTCCGCTCCTAACACTAAATCCCTCACTCGATCGCACACTTACCGAGTCCGTCCTTTCGGTCATCTGCTTTTCGGTATTCTCGTCCCGTCGGATTCCGTTGCAAACGCGATTTCGAGATTTTAACGGTGACCATATATATATATATATATATATATATATATATATATATATATATATATATATATATATATATATATATATATATATATATATATATATATATATATATATATATATATATATATATATATATATATATATATATATATATATATATATATATATATATATATATATATATATATATATATATATATATATATATATATATATATATATATATATATATATATATATATACACATACAAAATTTATTGATATATACACATATACACACAAACAAATATATAATATATATATATATATATATATATATATATATATATATATATATATATATATATAAAACATAATATGTCATTGTAGATATACACATGTACATAACTAGGTTACATTACAGCAATTACGGGTAACATATGTTTAGACCGGGCATATGTTACTGGGAGGTCCAATAAACAAACGTTTACCTCCCACACCACCCAGCTAGGCCGGTCAGGCATACAGACAGGCAATAAAGGTAAATACACCGCAGCTTTCCAAACCACCGGCAGGAAAGTATCAATGGGAGAGATCTGCAAGGTCTACACTTTAACATGGATAATGGGGTCCCTTGCGGGACACCAAAAATTCTCTATACAGGCAACCCTATAGTGAATGATGCGAGCAGGATGTAGCTGTACACGGAACAGTAGGTTGTGCAAGTGTAATAACACATGGGTTGACAAAACATACGACATGTGTCCTGAGACGGGGAGAATGGTCAGTGTGTAGGGGTGTGTAAATACCCCAGTCGCGCTCACAGTAAATATGAGTCATGAGTGCTGTAAAGGGGTGTCAGGCAGGGGAATCATGAGTATGCAATAATGGGCCTAAGTGTGCAGATGTTGGTTGGCAGACATGTATTAGGCCCACCCCATGGAAGTAATTAATATTCCTATGTGGGCATAGCAGACGCTTATACCTTCCAAACATGAAGAGCACATCTACTGGATAGTCCGTAAACCATTGGGGAAACACACAGGGACTATATCAGTGCCTTGTACCTGATTATCATGGACGTCCATGGTTACGAATCAGAATGTAACACAGTCCTAACTAAACACTTCCAGAACTAGTGATATTAGGTGGACAGGTGGCGGAATACATGTAATGACTAATGACAGCATGTATGAGTCAGAAACAGCATGTAACTCAACAAATGTGAATGAATACATATGCCCTGTGACTGTCAATGTGTCAGGTTAATAGAACCAATCATCTAAATGTGTCCCTCAGGGTGTTATGCAGTGTCCCTGATACAGTGTTCATTCTCCCCCATTCATATGTGAGGTCTGCTAGTGACGGAAAGTGCATATTCTGCCAACCACCTTAGGTAGATGATAGCATAATAGTTTGGGTTTACCGCCTGTTCGCCTTTGTGAGGGACTCTCCACTCTGGGCAGTTGTGTCCTGCAAAATGAATGTTACGGCACATGGCCTTTGATTTCGGGAAAAGAGTTCATATATTGCTAGTAGTGGTTGCATAAAATGATTTTGTAGTATCTGAAACACCTAGATGTTATAGGAAACAGCATTAGCAACTATAATGCTACAAGAATAACCTTAACTTATGCAAACCCGGTGAAGTAGTCAATTTTCTAATGGCTGTGGGTATGTGTTGCCTTGCCAAATCTGACATCTCTACATATAGGTCCTATAGGGCTGCCACCTTTCCAAATGGCCAAAGTGGAACCTGCTCTGTAGAAATGTCAGCCGTACCAGGTCAGAACATACCTACAGCCATGCATAGTACAGAAATAGACATATTAGCACAAATCAAAGCTTAGTCTAGTAGCAGTCAAGTTGCTTTTACTACTTCACATAACATATCGAAGTGTCATTTATACAATAACCGTTACATGCAACTATTAGAGAAATGTAGAATATAATATTTTCCTCTAATCAGGACATTTGCTATGGCTAGATTATTCTCGCATGACACATATGCCTAATGAGAGACTGTTCCATGCAAAGTGGGAAAGGTGTTCATAGGTTCATAGGTTCATAGATTAGTACTAGGCTAACTGTCCTTGCGAGCCATTTTAAGCCTAGCCAATTATCCCTTGTGAGGCTCAAACCCTGCACCTTGTGTTTGTAAGGCAAACACCTTAACCATTAGGCCACCCTCCCAACCCAAATACCTTCCAAACCTCCTGTAACAGAGGCACATGGGATATATGCAAATGACCCTTATGAACATCAGGTGTTTCAGCTATATGGTGACTCTGATTGCCCATGACTTTTACATTTGAAGTCGTTTTAATGGACAATTTCAGGCCAATAAAGCCAAACCCCACTAGCTATGGATATGCATATGTTGGCCTTGTTATGACCTCGTCAGCATAGCACAAGCAGGGTGTGTTACTCTTAAAGTTTTACTTCGGCCAATTTAAAAGGTGGAAAACCTACAACAGGTATGCAGTAGCATGACCAGGCTGAAAGATGCATTTCCCAAAACACATTTACATGTCTGCATTGCAGAGTATCGGTTCCCATGTATCAGCCAGATAGGAGCAGATTGTATGAGGAACACGCATATAATATGATTATGTCACTGGACAGGCCGCTGATTCCATACAGTCGAACGCCTGCCGTCACATAGGTTCATAGGTTCATAGGTTCATAGGTTTATACTAGGCTATCTGCCCTAAGGCATTTATAAGCCTAGCCCAAATTATTGTGGCTTACGCCACCCCTTATATGAAAAAATACTGTGCCCATTAGTTTGTTGTGCCTCTGTCCAGCAGTGACACAGAGATGATTCCTGGGGTAAACCTACGATCTCCCATCCACAGGTCTAGATTTCTCTTGAACAGAGTCAGCGAGGTGCTCTGCCTCACATGGACCATGGACCGGGATTTTATTCCACAGCATAGGGAGTCTCTGAGTGATAAATCTATCCCTCCAGCACGTCCTATTTATATCCGTGCTAAGGTTTAAGTCGCTTGCTCTAGTGGTTTTGGTGGATTTGGATTTTTTGAGGTGGAGCATGTCCATTAATTCCGGGTTGGACATGGCCTTGTATGTCAGGCACATGTCACCTCTGAGCAGACGGTATGCGACTGAATAGAGCTGGAGTTTCTTCAATCTGGCAGCATATGACAGATTTTGGAGTCCCTTTATCCTTTTGGTGAGGAACTTTGGGGTCTCTCCAATTGCTGCAGATGTCGGGTGAGATACATCCCGAATGGGGCATTGTACTCGATCATTGGTCTGATAAGTGAAGAGTACAGGGAACAATGACCTCACTAGATCTGGATGTGAATCCCTTCATGATCAGGTGGGCAATGTAGAAGGTCTTTCTAACCACTTTAGCAATGTGAGTGTCAAAGAAAGGCCACTGTCAACCTGGGTCCCCAGGTCCCTGATAACCTCTTCTGTGCTTAGTGGATTGCCACCTATATGGTAGTTTGGGGTTACCTTGTTTTTCCAAGGGTATGACTATACATTTTTGGCGTTTAACTTCAGGCCATGGCTCTGGCACCAGCTATCTGTTTCCGTGAGTCCCTTCTGAAGGATATCCGTGTCCGATGCACTTTCCACTATGGCGCCAGTTTGCAGTCGTCTGCAAACTTTGTCAGCCAAAGTCCTCCCATGTTGGCCTGTACTTCTGAGAAGTAGATGCCAAACAATAGGGGCCAAGGACCGAGCCCTGTGGGACACCACTTGTGACCGGCTTGGAGTCTGACACAGCCAGCAACTCTAACCCTGTGGGTTCTGTCCTTAAGCCAGTTTGCAACCCATCTTGTGACATATGGGTTTACATTTAAGCTGGTAAGTTTTTCTACAATACCCGAGTGGGGTATTGTGTCGAAAGCCTTGCAAGGTCAAGGTAGGCTGTATGGACTGCCTTTCCTCATCAATGGCCTTGGTGACTGTTTCGAAGAAGTCAACCAAGTTCAAAAGGCATGATCTTCCCTTGACAAAGCCAAACTGGGTCGGGTCCAATGTCTACAAGTCCCCTATATCTTTGTTTATGAGCTCCATTATGATCCTCTCCATAGCTTTGCAGACTAGACTTGTTAAGCTTATGGGGCGGTAATTACCAGGGTCTGTAGAGGCACCGCCTTTGTGGAGTGGGACCACAGTTGCCGTACACCACTCCTTGGGCACGTATCCTGTGGTAAGGCTGAGATTAAACAGCTGCCTTATGTGCGGGTTTAATTCCTCATTTAGCTCATGTAGCACACAGCCGGGGACACCATCCGGTCCCATTGATGCTGTGTTTTTAGCTTTAGAGAGAGCAGCTTTCACCTGCGCATTTGAGATGTCCGGGAGGCTACACTCGGCTGGGATAGTTATCTCTCCTTTAGGGGAGAGGGGTGAAGTTTGCACTGAACCTGTCTGCCAGTATGTTGGCAATGTCTGTGGGTTCAGTGATTTTTGTATCATTTTGGACTAATTCTGAGCATATCTGGGAGTTTCCACCCAGGTTCCTAACATAGCTGAAAAAGGCCTTATGATTGTCCTTTGAATCCATGGCAATTTTTCTCTCAAAATTGGCCTTAGTTGATTTTATGAGTGCTCGTATTTTTTACTAATAATGATCAGGGGTGACTTCCCTTTTATGGATTTTGTTCTATCATGTAATAGCTTTCTCCTCTTATTGTAAAGTTTGTTAATGGCTGGGGTCCACCAGACTGGACGTTTGCCCTTTGTGGAAAGAGTCTTGGTTTTATTTGGGATTGCCTGATCCATGCAGTCCTGGAGGTGTTCATAGAAGGCATTTGTAAGGGCTTCCGCAGCTTGGGTTGTGGTTTCCTCTGGCTCAGGGGCCTTGAAGGATACCACACCAGTCTTGAGTAGTGTGAAGTTTGCTTTAGAGAAGTTCTTCACTATGGTCTTTTGCTTGGGGTGGGGCGGGATGTGGATTTCCAGTGAGATTAGTTTATGATCAGATCTCACCAATGAGGGATATACTTCGGTGTGGAGCATTTTGTCCCCATGTTTGTGACAATGAGATCTAGTATATTTTCTCCTCTCGTGGGAACAGTGACTAGCTGTTCCATGGCATTTGAATTTATGAACTCCAGGAACCGTTGGGCTAGAAAGTTAGGGCTTGAGTAATGTTCCCAGTCTATATTCGGGTAGTTGAAGTCACCCAATATGATGGTGTTTGGAGATACATTTATACCCTCCAGTGTCTTCAGGAAGGCTGTGTGGGGTTCCTGAGTTTGAGAGGGTGGCCTGTAGCATGCTACAATTTGTAGAGCAGTTTTGCCTATGGTTAGTTGCACCTGGATGGTTTCCGAAGCTTAGATGCGTTGCCACCAACCTGGAGGTGTGAGTATCCTTTATGAATATGGATACACCCTCCTTTTGTGGTGTGGTCCGGGTTTTGGGGCCGAACGCATGATATGAGGTAAAACCTAATAGTGCCGGGTGCTCTCAGGAGCCTTGAACCAGGTTTCAGTTACAGCACAGACATCGATGTTCTCCATACTGAGAAGGGCCTCGAAAGTGTGCATTTTGAGATTTAGACTTCTGGCATTGAGCAGCATTACCCTCAGTTTCTTCCCATTTTGTTTTCTAGGGTGGTAGGTTTAGAATTTGAGCCTTGCCTAAAAAGGCACTATGGGGTGGCAAGAGCCTTAGCCAATATCCGAATCCCAGGGGTGACAGGTGCAAGCCGTCCCTCATGGCAGCGTGACTTGTCAAGCATGTCATCCCAGGCAGACAGACACTGGATCCCCTTTGAATGACACCAGACATTAAGCCAATTGTTAAAGCTGATCATCTTGTCTCTATATTGTGGCATCATTCTTGGTGAAGGAAGGATACTGCTCAGGGTTAGGGTCATACCTGCCTGGGCTACATAATCAGAGAGCTCCTCTATGTCTCTTTTCATGTAGTCCAGGGAGGTACGTCTCAGGTCGTTCACACCAGCATGGACAATGACTGTGTCATATTTGTACTTGCCATGGAGTGACCCGAGTGCTTGTGTTATGTGGCGGATTCTAGCCCGATAGGCAGCTTACTGTGACCCTCTCCTTGTTCAGCCTGGTGAGTGGGACGTCAGTGTGTCTGACTATGGAGTCACCTATGACAAGTATGTTTGGTGTTGTATTTGGCCTTAAGGGCTGTGACTGCTTTGCACACTGCTTTTGTGGTTTATGTGTTGCTTGTGGGGTGTCTTGAGGTAGTAGTTGTTTGGGTGTCTGCTTTGGAGGCCTCTGCTGTTTAGGTAAATTTTACTCAGAGCCTCCGAGTATGTCTTTGTGTGTTTATGTGTTTGATTCAGTGGAGTGGTAGCATTATGTGAGGCTGGTTTTGTGGTGTGTGTAGTTGCCTTCTCCTCCTGTCTGGTCTTGCCAGTCCTGAGTTGAGAGAGCTCAGCCTCCAGTTTGGCTAAATAGCTGCATCTCTCGCAAGTATTTGTGTTATGTGGGAGGAGGAGAGGGTTGTCTGTGTACATGAGGCAGTTATAACATTGCCTCAAGATTCCCAGATTCACCAGCTGGACCGGAGAGGAGATTGACAACTGACCTTTGGACATGCTAGAATAATATTGGGAAATCCTTAATTGAAAACAAGGGCCAGTGGGGAGTGAGGGTGTAGTGCTTTTAATTTTTAGTGCTGACTTATATAATTGCTTTAGTGAGCAAGTGCCAGGTAACTTGAGTGCAATGTGTTACAAGTAACTAAATGCAAAACGACAAACAGTAACTTTCTTTCAAGTGAAACAAGGAAATAAGTACAGTAAGCAATGCAGATATCACTAGTGATCCACAGAAGCTGAGAAGTTGCGTATTAGGTGGAATTAGCTTCCAGGGAAATAACAAGCAAACAAACAACAAGCATATAAACAAAGCTAGATTCAGTAGGCCTGGATCTAGTCTATGCTAGAGCAAACAAGGTGAACCAATTTCAGTAAGATACAGTTCAAATATTCAGGCACTATAAACCTTTAACCAGAAAATTCCCAGCTCAGAAGGGCAGAGTCCAGCCTCTTCTCCCACAAGAGTGCAGACCACGAACCTTCTTAATGTAAAATAACTGGCCTGAAGCCCAAGTGCCTAAACCAGAACTAATACACTTGGACACTGGGCTCTCAATCAGCAGTTCCCAACTTAGAAGGATGAAAGCTACCTGTCCTGCCACCACAGTGCTTGCCACAAACCTTCCTAATGTAAAACAACTGTTCTGAAGCCCAAGTGCTTAATCCAAAAGACTTGAATGATAGCTACACTTTAATCAAGTTACAACCAAGCAGTAATAAATACCATTGAATACTTTAGAGAATGTCTGGATTAGTGCTCAAGTTACACAAACAAAGCTAGATCCAGCAGGCCCGAATCCAGTCTATGCCACAGCAAACAAGGCGCACCAACTTCAGTAAGGAACAGTTCAGATATGCATGCACTATAAGCCTTTAACCAGAAATTCCCAGCTCAGAAGGGCAGAGTCCAGCCTCTCCTCCCACAAGAGTGCAGACCACGAACCCTCTTAATGTAAAATAACTGGCTTGAAAGCCCAAGTGCTTAAACCAGAATTAATACACTTTTAGAATAACAGACACTGAGCCCTCAATCAGCAGTTCTCAACCTAGAAGGATGTAAGCTACCTGTTCTGCCACAACAGTGCAGACCACAAACCCTCTCAGTGCAAATCAACTAACTGGTCCGAAGCCCAAGTGTTTAAACCAAAAGGCTTAGAATGAGTTACACCAAGCAGTAATAAATACAATTGAGTATTTTAAGATGATGCAAAAGTAAAAGAAGTAGGTAAAACACAAGTACAGTAAAAGCAGATGAAATTTTTTTTTTTTTTTTTCTGAACAAGTGCTGAGATCAAAGAAACAGATTTGAGTGCTGAAACTAGAAAACTGGCTAGTTATAAGAAATAAACAAGCTAGAAGGCTTCTCTCAAACACAGAAGGGCTTGGGGGCTCAGAAGCCTACAAATAGTCTGTACCACTTAACAAGAAAGGCAGGAAATAAGCTTAATTTTTTTTTTTTTTTTTTTTTCTATTTCCCAGATGCTCTCTTTGTACACAGTAGGAGTGCCTGATACTGTAATCATGCAGTCCGATGTACTAGGCATCACAAGGGATCGCGCCCACCCAGCGTGAGTGACAAATGCAAGCACCAATGTCGGTGCATGTGCAAGTGAGGGAGCTAGTGGGTGTAAGCGTGTTTGTCTACCAGTATGCGAGTGTTGCACTGTTAAAGAAATGTGGAGTCTAAACAAGTATAAGGAGCTGAAACCAGAGGTCAGCAGTGCTTAACACCATGCACACCCATGCACAACCGCTCTCACCTGCTGGAATGTGCCTTACCCACTCTGTATCCAAAGGCCTTGTTCTGGCCTCAAACAAAGAACCGTCCATTGCAAGGGTTGGTAGCAACACCCTGCACACACAGCTGATTTGAATTACCAATACACCATGGCATATATACAGACAATAGACAGTACCACACACATACCATACAACACAGTCTTCCAACAGTATAGCAATGTACTGGCAGATATGTCCGGACCACTGGTGTTTGCAGACCTGGCTGTCTTGTGTTTAAGTGTGTGAGCATGCCCTGTATGACCGTTACGCATGTTGTCAACTGACATTACCGTCATACCTTCATGTGTTTGAGCATGCCCAGTATGGTCAACTGGATCGCACATGTCACATGTCCAGGTAGTCAGTACTGTGGTGCCGACCCCTGCATTGTACACTGACAGGTGGCATGCTGTGTCTGCAGGGCAGCCAATGGTCATGTGGCATTGACTGTTGCTACATTTCTGCACAGCGTGGAGGGACATCCAACTGTATCCACATTCCTACACAGCACCGGGGGGTGGCGCACATGACTTTCACATGTGTACATTGGAAGGGGGGCACTGCTGACAGTTGTACACTTTTGCTACTACTGTACTGGTATGCCAGGTACTCCATTTCAGTGTGTGGACCTACCTAATTTGCTGGCTAGAGGCATACCAGTGTACTTCAGATCCTAGCTTTAATTACCAGCATAGTGGTTTCAGATGTCCTAGCCTTCACAACCTACATCCAACTGCCTGGCCTGCTGTAGTCTGTGTGTGTGTGTGTGTGTCTGTGGGGGCTGGGGTCATCCATTGGGCATGTCCAGAGGCCATTGTATAGCATTTGTCTGTATTGGTCTACACCTGTCCAGCTGTATGAGACTTGTGTGGGCTGTATGGACACACATGATGTTCAGCCCATAACCTGCAGTGGGTTAGGACACCCTGTGTACTACTGGCTACTATTGTGACCCCGGTATGTGCAACAGATGTCATGGTGCCACTATGGACATGTACTGTCTGCTGCCCTAAAAGTCGGCCACCAAATTCCCTTGTATGCTCACATCCATACCATAGCTACAGGTAAAAACACATTCTAATACAACTGCCAATTGGTAGGTAGATTGACTTGCCTTGGAGGTGTGCCAGACCTGAGGATGGTGCTGGAAGGCTGTCTATGTCAGATGCACACAGTGCACTTCCTATACATGGCTGTGTGAGTCAGAGAGGGTGAAATTCCCTGGGTATCTACTGTGTCAGTGCATATGCCATGCGTTGCCTCTTTGCCAAGGGCAGTTCATACTGTGCACACCTCCTTTCGCCTACTGGGTCCAGCTCAGGTAGTTTCTCCTCCGAGTCACAGTGTGCCTGTACATGCCTTGGCATTGGTGGGGGCTGTGTGGCCTTGCCCCATGCTGTGCCTGCTGCAACTGTTTCTGCAGGATCACATTGTGTAGCATAGCACATACCATAACAATTTGGGTGCATGTAGCTGGTGAATACTGCAAGGCTCCACCGGATGTGTCCAGACACCAGAACCGTGACCTGAGCATCCCAAACACACACTCAGTTATATGTCTTGCCTGTGCATGTGCCTCATTATGGTTTAGTTGTTCAGGTGTGTGTGCATTGCTGATGGGTGTCATCAGCCACAACTCCAGTGGTTACCCAGCATCCCCCACTAGGTGATTGTAGGGGATGCCCAAATTGGCAAAGGTGTGGTATAGCTGCGCCAGATGCCATATATCGGAATTGTCATAGCTTCCAGGGCAGCCAGCACACACATTAAGTATAATGCCCTGGCCATTGCATGCGACCTAGCTGTTGGAGGGTATGCCCCTGCGGTTAATGTAAACCCTACCCCGCTCACCAGGTGGTGCTTTGATGCATACGTGCATGCAGGCTGTAGCACACAGTACCCCAGGGTAGTCTGCCATTTGGTGGAGGAGACGCATATTGCTGGTCAACACCTCACTGGTGCAATACTCTGGATGCAGATGCTTGTGAGATCCCCATAATATCCTCAGCTGTGCTTTGGGTGGTACCTGTGGCTAGTATACCTAGGCTTACACATACCTTGTTATCCTCTGGGATGGGTTTCCCTCGGCCTGTTTGATGTGTCAGGTGTGGCCAGCACAGCTCAACAAACTGCTGTAGGAGGTCTCTGTCCGCCCCATAGCACTCCACTATCTCCAGCTCTTGTAGCCCCTGGTAGGTTACCCTGGGTCTGTAAAGTTTTCTGTCTCCTCACTAAGGGTTGTTCGGCAGCATTCACATCCTCACCACCCTCAGCCACCTGCACATGTTGGTCTATGTTGCCTGCTGCAGCCCTTCTCATTTGATTGGATTGTGTCGAGAAATGTCCCCGCATGTATACACCGGTGATGTACAGTGTGGAAGAAACCTGTGTGTATGGTGCTTGGTCACTTTACCGTAGTGTTCTGGTACAGGCTGGGCATGTAATCTGCTGATTGTGCTAATTATCACCTGTTTGTACAGCTTGTTCACCTTGACTACTCCACTACTGCTGTTGTCCCTCCCAATTTCACTAGGCATGCTAAGGCAGGAGCAATCCCGAGGCACAGGGCTCCAATGTACGTACAGTATGCCTGACACCTCCCCCATGCTTTCACCTATATTCGAGTCCTGCACCCAGCTATCTATACACATACACTCTTGGGATCTGCATCACACCCTGGGTATAAACAGGATTCACTATTTTCAACCTCATTTGCATAGTATTGTCTTCTAATGCATAGTTATATGACCCATACTGATCCTCCAAAATAATAACCACTACTTACTGTCACTCAGATCCGCACACAACTGGTTAAAGGTGCCTTTCTATCACCGTATTCCATGTCCCTTGTTCTTCCCAGCAACAAAATAACCAGTCTCTACATGACAAGAACCCGGGACCCTGCACACCACAGAAGATGTGCTTTACCACTAAGCCATGGCAGATACACATACATCTGAGGTGATCACATACAGATCATCCAGCACAGACATTCAATAGTATAGGACATGTATTCCCTCATGTAGATTTATGTGTGCTAATGTCCCTATATTTATGTATATATATATATATATATATATATATATATATATATATATATATATATATATATATATACACACACACACATACATACACACACACACACACACACACACACACACACACACACACATACATATACACACACATACGTAGATATAGAATTTATATCACAGCAGTGGACCACATGACACCAAAGCATTGGACAAGAATGAAAAGGAAACCACATGTGCCACCTGCATTATGTAGTGGTGTTACTATCAAGGCAAGTGTGTTTCGTTGCATCACACAGGTCAGACTGTATTAAGAGTAAGAGGAGGGCTGCTGACATTTACTCACCAGACCTATTGGTGGATGTATGTGCATGTCTTGCCAACCCAGTCTCTTGGGTGATCATGACATTTGTGGACACTATATAGGAAAGCAACAAAACACACTCAACACATCCTGGAGCTAGCCACTCACAGATATCAACACATGGGATATGACTGCCAAACACACACACCTGTCATGCCTTGGAATAGAACACCTATCTGTCTATTCTATCATACTACAGCATTATGTAGTTATCCAACGTGCTATGGAAAAGACGCCAATAGGGATTGTATGGAGAGTGAGCAGTCTATAAGCATTACTCTGTTCCCAGGCAGCTGGAAACACACACACACACACACTTGGTAGGGCTGGGATTAGAACATAGACCTAACTACCTTATCACACTACAGCATTACACAGTTGCAGAACACACTACTGAGATTACAGGAGCACAGCACTCCCAGAGGCATACTTCTAGGTGGGTGACATCATCAATGGAACAAATGCCGATAGGGATTGTATGTAGTGTGAGCAGTCTAAAAGCATATTACTGTCCCAAGGCAGACAGAGACAAACACATGCCAGTGGTGTGAGCAGGACAACTGCCTATCTATGGACCACTATTACAATACTACATAGATATGAGACATGCCACAGGCACTACACCTTTCAAGACAGTCAATATGACCTTTTAGGAATGCAGACATCGACATGGATGCTGGCAGTTACAGTGTACATACCTGTGAACCAGTGTGCTCAATGTAGGAATCCATCCTGAAGTGGGGTATGGCCATCTGTTGCCTGGATGACCACTGTCGCTATATAGGATTACAATGGTCATGCCCATACACATAGAGACACATAACTGAAACAAGGCGTCACTGGGCATGCTCACATACTTAGTAGCAAAGGGCTGTCTTGTATGCACTCTGATTCTAAACACGGAAGGGCACAGTGTGTCGATAGTCATCATTGTTAACATGAATGCTGCACTACATATATCTGACACCAGTCTTCGACACAACCTCTGCTGCTGTCCATCACCTTAGTTGTACCAGTCTAAACCTGACACACTAATACCACCCGTGGTGATGTCCTGCCAGGAGTGGCTACTTTGCACATATAGTACCGTTCATAGATGAATATCCTGAGAGACAAGGTAAACACCCTGACACCCAGAGGGCAATTGCATTGTATGTGTATGCTAAACAGTGCTAGATGTGTAGCGTTCATAATCACAGCTGCCAATCTAGATGCAACAATGGGGAATGCTGACATATGTGCAGTGAGGAACACCTGGCATAAGGCTCAGTTGTGCATAATAGCACTACCACTGTATACCTCAGATACAGACATGTGGGCCATAACACTGTTACGGACCTCTCCAGGTGGTAGTGTCCACACGTACATGAAGGCCACTCACATGTACCAACCAGTACACTCTCAAAAGCCATCACAGACGTGTCAGGTGCAGATCACAGTGTCAAATGCCGCATTCTACAATGTAGCCCTCAGACATCACCATGTCCTTGGACCCGCAACACACATCCATACATTAGTACAACACCATGTTACTCATGACCAGTGGACTGTACCTAGCTCTACAGCAACTGTGCAGACTACCCATGTACTAACAGGGTTACATCATGTGTTATGCAATGCAATGATACCACTGTTCATAACCAGGTCGGCTGTACACATAACAGGGGCCCTGGGTCATATACAGCTGTAACAGATAACTGTTGCTGTACACCAGTAAACACACTCATGTTTGGATATGACATACATGTACCTGCCGTGGATATGTACATGCCCCACACACACACAACACATATGTACATAGCATAGCTTTTGCTGTCCTTCATGCAGACAAGTGGCTACAGCAATTACACGCATGCACATGGAAGGTAGGTTCATGGCTGTTGAATGCTAACAGTACAGAAGGTGTGATAGCAATGTTGACTGAGTTAACATTCCCTCTGTACTGGTTACCCATGAGAACTATCAAATCATACAACAGTCCATGTGTCATGTATGTCATCACACATGTTCACCAATTGCAATGCATACAAACATGGCTACATGACAGGAATGTAGGACCTACACACATGTACATGTAGTGCTGTGCATTCAGCTACCATGCATGTGCAGAAGATGATGTTTGTAGTTCATCTGTGTCTTACTACAACATGCAGTTGCAATGCAGCCCCATCACTGATGCCTGTATATGGTGAAATACTGACAGTACAGAAAGATGTACATCAGGTATGGATGGATGTGTGTACATAAAGTGGTGGGCCAACTTTGCAGATGGATGTTTGCTGAAGACAGCTCACAGGTGTGTCACAAGCCGTCCTACCATAACATGTGCAAACACTAAGCTATGTTTCTGTTAACTGAAGGTGAAGACATACAACCTACACAGTGGTCAGGGTGTCACTGACTGTAAATCACTTGACACCTGTAACACTTAAGTCCTCCCATGTGCATATAGCAGCACAATTGCTGAAGATAGCATCGGTACACATTGTAATGCGGGCAATACTGCTGCATGTCTGTCAGATGTATCATAAGATAGCAGGTGTTTGATTCACAGTGCTGCCATGTGTGTTTGCTTGTGTGTCCATATATGCCACATATGGTGAGGAATACATCCCAATTGTTACACACCCCTGTACACTGTTGTAGAGATCTGTACATACTGCAGTGTAGAAAGCAAGATATAGGCAGAGGTGGTGTGCGTATCACACACATGCTAGCTATCTGTATGTGCATGACATAGGTGAATTCAATTGTAGACTCCACAGTGTGTATGTATGTATGTATGGCTGTCTAGTGCATGGAGTGGGGATGTATGCTACCATAGTGAACAGATATGACCTCTAACCCCTCCAGGTGATGCAATCTACTACCCTGTTGATGCCGTCGGTCTTAGGCATTACTGACTACCTGTACATGTTAATTCTCTGTGTCGCGTCATGTGGGTGCACAGTACTGTAATGGTGATTACCACATAGGCAGGGGTCCTCACCTCGACACTATTAAGTGTGTGTGTTATAGTGTCATTGACCCCATGAATGTGGGTGTGTTACTGTGTCTGAATACCTGTGTGGGTGTGTCTGTGTGTCTGTGTGTGTGTCTGTGTGTAGTTGTGTGTTCTCATCCTGTAATGTGAATGTGTATTACTGCTACACAGTGAGGCCTCATGCTATCAACTGGCCTATACCCTTGACATCAGCTTGACCAGTGTGTAAACCCCCCGCACCATGTAACTGTACCTGTGATGTCACCCGGTATGGATGTCACGTCTCTAGCCACTGTAGCTTAGTACACAGCTCACATGCTCCTGGATCAGTAGATGTGTAGACATCTTTGGAATGTCAGCCTTTCTAACAGTGAGGTTGAGGCTACGTATAGCATGCTGGTGTTGCCATACATGCCTGTGAGTGCTCCACATTTACACATGGGAAACTGCAAACACTGGTACTTAATGGGACATGCAATTAGACCTTAAGGAGGGGCGCACAACATCATTACCAACATGCTGTTACTGTTGTTACCAATACACATACTGTGAACATAAAACAATGCATTCTAAACCTGTACTACATGGTATGTCTGCTGCGTGTCAGCAGTACACAACAATTGTAATATACACTTATCTCTCTATTCTGTTCACCCTGTGCATCAGACCATATGAGCATGTCCCTGCACCGATGGTGTGGATGACAGGGATGCGGCACAGGCATCATCATATGCACAGGGTGATAATGTTTGCCAGGGGCCTAGGCTGCACCAGTGGATGACATCATGTGTGTGGGTTAGGGCTTGTGATCTAATTGGCCATGTGTGGTTGTTATGCATGTGAGTGTTGCGGTGCCCTACAGATGTTTCTGGTGTGTGCGTGTATGTGTGCATACAGTTCTGCCATGTGTCCGGCTGACACAGGGGTATTATTGATAGCTCCAGATTGTACAGACCAGGATTTACAGCTCACTGTGTCTGGCCACGGCCACATGACCTGTGCCTGCCAGGGGTTGCATGGACACTACCAGACAGAGGTACAGATTGGGTACTGTCCAATGACACATGTCCACTGGAACCGTGTCTCCACTGGGACCATCCAGGGCCATGTCCACATGGCCTGCTGTGCCCTGGTGTGGACAGCACAGCATCAGCTGCACAGCTGCTGGTACCGGCACTATGGGAGTGGGCATGTCAGGTAGCTCATTCACGTAGACCTGCACCAGGTGGTGTAGCTGGCCTACGTCCATGTGGCCTATGCCTCACTCCTACCAGATGTTCCAGCACAGACAGCTCACGCTCGTGGATTGTCATGCCACGGTCAAGGATTCCAACCATGCCACCCAATTGTCTGTCCAAAACTTCAGTAATCTGCTGTTGAGCATTTTCCAAGGTCTGAATGTTGTCATTTAAAGAATGGATAGCAGCCCTCTGAAGGCTCTGCCCTTCTCTGTTCTGCCATTCAGCACATGCCTGTGCTGCCATTACAGTCTGAAACATGCATCTGGTGACACCAGCTGCTGTGCTCTGTCCAGCAGGTGCATGTCGGCCAGAGGTCCTCCTACGAGCCGCACTGGCCACATGCCTGTGTGGCACATCTGCAGTCATTTGACTGACACCATGGTGTGAAGACACACCTTCCGTAGTCACCACACATTCCTGTTCCAAGCTAGCACATGCTAACTGTCCTTCCTCTATGGCCACTGATGATGGGGTATGTTTTGGCATGAGAACTGCATGCAGGGAAGAGGGGGATATAAGTGGAATGGTAACCAATGGCACAGATTCAGCCCCTGACAACCCTGCCTGTACCTCAAGTATATGTTCATCATCACTGCTAGAGTCTGTGGGGACACTAACATCAGATGGACCGCAGGATGGTTACGTACCTACATCAACTGTGAAGGCAAACAAATACTCTATATTACAATAGAGAGACACACACAGATGCACACATAGACACACACACACACACACACACACACACACACACACACACACACACACACACACACACAGACACACACACACACACACACACACACACACACACACACACACACACACACAGACACACAGACACACAGACACACACACACACACACACACACACACACACACACACACACACACACACACACACACACACACACACACACACACACACACACACACCATGCATGTGATTTGACAGAAGGCATGCAACATGCATGTGATACAGCAGACGGCATGCAGCTCAGACATTAATAGTGGTAGTTATCATACATCCCTGGGTTGCGCACAACAGCAAGCATGTGTCATAGCAGAAGCTATGCATTTCACACAATCATGGTAGTAAGCATGCATCCCTGTGATGCACCACGTGGACCAGCACAGGGTAACAGTACACATGGCTGATGTGAGGCATATGTCGTTGACATTAACATGTGGTATGACATGTAATCTGCTGACATGTGCATTGACATGCATACATGTTTGACACAATGGTGTCCTGACACATGTACAGCGGTGTAATGGTGTCACATTGCAGTGTTGTCTGTATGCCCTACAGATAGAATGCACTTTTAGCAGATGTGCATGACCATTGAAGGGTATTATGAGGCGTCTATATTGCCATACAGTGTGAAGTACAGACACAGTGCCATTGCATGGAATCACGAGGCGTCTCTATTGCTATACAGTGTGGAATACACACACAGTGCATAGCCATGACTGTGTGCATACACAATACATAAATACTGTGGATTGTGACCCACGTCGCTGAGGTGTATACACACTAAACCATGATGTGTCATGTGTGACAGGTCACCGAAAGACATACGGATGACACCCCTGCACAACCGCTAACATTTCTTAGCTGCCTGGCAACCATGTCCACACATGGCAGACTTGTCAATACACCATGTCCCACGTGACATTTATGTACCACACAAACATGAGGTGCACGGCTGACAGTGATGTCCAACAGCAGAAAGGGAGATGTACAGTATCTGTGGCCTGATGTGGTGTCTGTGTATGAATGTGGATGCTGTACAGGTGACTACTGTCATGCTGTGACACAGTCATGATGTTCAACAATCGAATTATGTGACACCTCCACAAGCTGTGCACAGGCTTTTAGGATGTCCAGTGTTCCACATCTACTATATAACCATTCAACAAAGACTATAGTTGGACCATGTGTAGACAATGTACAACAGGGTGTACACACATACACATCACATCTACTGTGTGTTGCTACATGTCTCTGGCCATCCTCCATGGCCATGTGTGAACATGTGTTGGCCAAATGTTTGTGATGGCCATCTATCTCACATGTCTGTGTTGTCCCATATGACATACACCCATAGATGTTAGATACTCCACTGTCCACAGGGTTATGCAGACAAAGGGTTGTATGTTTGGTATGTGGGATATGTTTTATGGGATAGTGAGACAATGTTGCAGCCGGACCACTACATGTCATGGACACGTCAGATGGCTCATCACAATGTGTGCACTCATTGCAGGGGCATATTCCACAGTGGGGAATCCTGTGGGCTGCCCATACTCCAGCTCACTGTGTAGTACTGTTTGTTTATACCACATGTGTTGTTCTGATGTATAGTACATATTCCTACATTGAACAACACCTCCACCATTGTATGCACAGCTGTCCACACATCTAGCAATGACAGTTTCTGTGGTTTCATGTCGGTGTTTCATTTCATTTGTATGTATTGCACACGGGTAGCCAGTGTGATTGATTAAAGATGTGACCTGTATATCGTGACTGGACCATACATTATGTGTACATGTGTTAACTGGCCACATGATGAATAGATCTGTGCATTAACATGCCTGATACTCATAACTGTCTCACCTGCAATGGCCTGCTGTCGCTGCGGCACACCAGAGGTACCTGTATAGGGGTGACACAGCAGTATGATCATTATCCATGACTGCATGACAGCTACAAGGTGCAATGTGCATGTTAACACATTTGCCAGTACAATAGGATATACTATGGAGTATGCACATTTGTGCATACACAGGGTAGCATACTATAGTATGCGGCATGTGTGTAAACATACCTTGCATATGATGTTACATTGCATATTGTACAGTGACACATGCAACTAAATGGGATATAATAGTTATATGTGCAGTAGTGACTTACCAGGCAACTTGGTTTGGACATGTGTTGAGGAGGGATGATGGGTATATTGGGAAAAATATGCTAAGGATGGAGCTGCCAGGTAAGAGGAAAAGAGGAAGGCCTAAGATAAGGTTTATGGACGTGGTGAGAGAGGACATGCAGGTGGTTGGTGTGACACAGTGAGATGCAGAGGATAGGAAGAAATGGAAAGAGATGATCCACTGTGGTGACCCCTAATGGGAAAAGCTGAAAGATGATGATGATGAATGACTTACCAGGCAACTCCAGGCTCGGTGGTTGGGAGACACCCACCTCCACAATGGCAGATAGAGTTTGTGGATGCTGTTCTGATGGCATCCCCAGGCTGGTCAGTTGCTCCTCGGTACATATGAGTGGGGGCTGGGTTGGTGGCCCACCACCTGTTGTACCTTGTTCCCTGGCAATTGCATTTGCATGCTGTTTCACATGTCTGATCAGGTCCGTGCAGTGTCTGCGCACCTGCTGGTACGTGCGGTTGCGGCCACCCACATCATTAACCCTCCTGCGAAGTTCCTGCCACAGGTCATCACGCTGTTGGGCATGCTGTGGCACATGGCTGAACAATACCTCATAGTTATCCTGGAGATAAGGTATGAGGGTCTCATCCTCCAAGCGGCTATATGCTGGCAGTCTTGATCGAGGCATATCTGGTAGACATAATGATGGAGATAGGTCACAGTATCTCAGAGATGCACAGAGATACAGCTGCACATACATGTGCACTACATTTAGTACATATGAACAGTTGTCTTTGCAAATCTTCATGACACTGACACCACTGACATGTTTGTGTCACACACATGTAACACCCAATGGGGAGTGGAAATCATCACCATATATGTGTGTCACCTCATTACATTGCTCATACTCCATGTGAATGCTGTGTTGATGTGGGCATGTCTGTTTGCCTGTACTGGTGTTCTTACCTATCAGCACATGCCTGGATGTGTCCACATTAATGCTGTTGACCTTGATGCTGTGTATATGTCACATATCAACACATACACTGCCTTAACTGACATGACCTGTGACAATGCAGACATGCGCATGGAAACCTTTACATGCATGTGTTTTGCCATATGCATCTACATGGCACTGTACAGCAGTTCAACATCCTGCCACGTATCGCCTGTGTTGCACATGTGATACACATGGGACAATGGCTAGCCGGATGGTATTTGCAGGAATGGTTATCAACTATAGCATGTACGGCCAAGGTCATGTAGTAGTGTGTATGCCCTGGGCCATATATGTGCATAGGATGTAAAGTTTTCTAGCTGTATCCGACAGCCATGTTCCCGCCACCAGATGAATCAGTGCCACATACCTGATCCAGACAGTTAATGATACATCTACCATGCGGTCATCACACCATGTTTGACAGAGATGGCATGTGCAGCTTTGCTGGACATGGTTGCATAGTATGGCAGGAGTATGTAACGTGTATGTCACAGGGATCTGTCCAGCATGTGGCGATCCTTGTACTAGGACCGTGGCTGTCCATGATGTATGTTTTTCAGATCAGGATATGTACGTGTAGCATGTCCAACATCACAGTGTTGGACGTATTTTTATGCAGGGTAGGCAGCATATTGCATAGTGGAGATGAGGATTGTGAAGGCTGGTGTCACCCATCCAAGCATGGCCAATACCGCTTAAAGGTGATATGTGATCCAATATTGGTCACTTCAGTGATGTGTATGGCTGTACAATGATCTTCATGCTCATGGATGGCACCCTGTCATGACTAGGGTTGCCTCTTACGACTACCTAATAGGCCTGGTGATGTCACTAGCTCAGGGAAGTAAACTGCACAGCACCATCCCTTACACACAGTGTTCATTATGTTGACCGCTGCCTAGGTGGTAGTTCATGGGTACAGGGTTATTAACCTAGCGGTGACAATGCAATATGCAGCTGTCAGATTGTGCACATATGTCACGCACCTCACCCACAAAGCCCATTCTGTATGTTGTCCACAACACTGAGTCAGCTATTGCTTCTAGGTCATGGCCATTCACATACTTACATACTCAGATGCCTCCCATTTGTCTGTGTGTTATGGGCTACTATGAGGGGGGAGTACAAAACATTAACCCTGTTTTACTGTAGCTGCCACTGGTGTGATATGCACATGTCACTCAGACACCTTTTGTAGTGTTGGTTGTGTCAACAGGCCACTGGCAGAACAGTCCTGTGACATACAAAGGTACATCTAGTATACTGAGTGTAGGTGGAACACAGTATGGGTGATGATGTCCTATGACCTATCACAGGTATGCTATGCAGTGTAAAATCATCCGTACTGTCATCTACATCTGTACTGCTAACAACATATACATTGAGTAAGGTTCATGGACTTTCAGACCATACTCAGCAGGGTAATAGTGCAGTGCCTCCCATTATGAGTGGTGTCTCCACTTTGTGGGTTGTGATAACTGTTGGTGTGCACCATTCAGTGTTTTCACAGACTGACATTTTTATTTTATTTTATTTTATTTTATTTAACATTTGTTGACCGGGAATGTCCGACTAGGTTCCACAGAGCCTGTTTTCAGCGGAGGCCCGGGGAGAAATGCTCCAGATGCATGTCTTTGGAATGTGGGAGGAAACCGGAGTACCCGGAGGAAACCCACGCGAACACAGGGAGAACATGCAAACTCCACACAGAAGGCACCCCAGCTGAGAATCGAACCAGAGAACCTCTTGTTGTGAGGTGACAATGTTAACCACTGCACCACTGTGCCGCCCAACATATACATTGAGTAAGGTTCATGGACTTTCAGACCATACTCAGCAGGGTAATAGTGCATGAAGCTATGTTTTACACGATGTGTTATGTGTAGAGCAAACTGTTTTGCCATATGTGTATGATACAACCAGGGATGCGGACAGGTCACATGCAGCCTGAGTGCACCTTGTACCATCATAGTTATGGTTACAGGGGCTCTGTAGTGTTCATGGATATGTGATTGTGTACCTGTTGGGGTGGCAGTGAATTTATGTTATCCAACACCCTATCTGTATTACTTATTTATGCTCAGCACTTGTTCAGAACATGTAAGCACTTCATGAGCTACTAATTACTATAACACTCAATCCTACTCATTTCCTACAGGTAAACACTGTTTGTACTTACATTTCCAGCTTGCTTAGAGTAAAACAGCTGTTGGTCACACTTACCTCACATATCTAGTGAGAAATGGTTGAATATTCAGGCATGTCCAGGTGTCAATTCCCAGTGATATCGCCTGTCTATATGATGAATATGGGCATCATGAAGCAATATAGCAATTGTCCCATGTACACAGTCAATGCTCACCTCCTAACTTGCGACACTACAACCTGTGGGAGATGCACATATGTAGCCATGCTGGAGGTAATGCTCTCTCCAACCCAGACTGAACCTGACAATCATGTGGGAATGTTAAACGTTTGCACCACACCACACTCATCACATAGTCTCACTAGATCTCCACCACCACAGGCCACACGTAGTAAGACTACAACATTTGTGGAGCCTCTCAATACTACTCTATGTGGGCAACAGAGGACTCCGAAGCAGAAATGCAAGCAGCCCCCATCACCAAACACAACACTAATTACTTATAGCCCACAGACTCATGTGGTGCCCATCAACTACAGCCAATAGGGTGATATAACATACCCAACACACTAGTCATAGGTGACTCTGTAGGCGGTCACACTGATGTCCCACACAGCAGGCTACACAAGGTGATAGTCACTTTCATACGGCTTTCAGGTAGCAGGATTCGCAACATAACCTATGCACTCAGGTCACTCCTCAACAGGTACAATATGACTGTCATTCGCCATGTTAGTGTGAATGCCCTGAGATGTAACTTCCTGGACTACATGTACAGAGACATGCAATAGCTCTCCGATCTTGTAGCCCAGGCAGGTATCGCCCTAGCCCTGAGAAGCATTCTGCATTCATCCAGACTGATAACGCAGTACAACGACTGAATTATTCACTTCAATAGTTGGCTATGCTTCTGGTGTCATTCCAAGGATATCCAGTATCTGTCTGCTTTGAATGACATGGTCAACAGAACACGATGCTTTGGCACAGATGACCTGCACCGACCCTGGGATTACTGATAATGTCTAAGGCTCTTGCTGGTCCTATAGTGCCTGTTTTAGACACGGTTCAAATAACATATTCACCACCAGAACAGGAACAGGCAAGCAAAACCTGAGGGTAATGTTACTCAATGCTTGACATCTTCATCTCAAATGCACTCACTCAAGGCATTCCTTATAATGGACCACTTCGATATCTCTGCAGTGACTGGGACCTGCTTCTAGGCTCCTGTGAGCACCCCTGCACTAACAGGCTATTACGCAGACCACACCTTTCAGTCATGTAACCAGGACCAGAACACCCACGGCGGAGGTGTGTCCATATTTCACAAGGATGTACACACCTCCAGGCTGGTAACTTAGCAAAATGCATCAGAGGTAATCCCAGTGCAACTAACTGTGGCCATAACTGCTATACAAATTGTAGCTTGCTACGGATTTCACACCATACCCCACGGTTAATGGCCCTCACTTCTTGGTGTACTGGAAAGTAGGGTTCAAACAGGAACTACTGATGTGAGACTGACACTACCCCACACTTAACTGGGATACCTACTCATGTACCGATACATTAGACCAATGCTTTCTGGGATTCATAACCTCCAATTGGCTGGATCAACCTATCCACACCACCATCAAGGCCAACAATATCCTAGACCTGGACATTACCAACATGTGTGACTGGAGTTCCACACCTGGGGTTATCCCCTCATTGGTCAGATCTGAACGTATGCTAATCACCCTTGTTATCCACATCCCGGCATCACACCCTTCACGGAAAACGAAGTACAATATTTCTACAAAGCCAACTTCAGGCTTCTTATGACAGCAGTAGTAAATGTCACGACACCCGTGCAGATGGACAATATAGTTACAAACATTGAATCATACACAACTGCATTTCATTAGCACTTACACGACTTCCTGGATCATGTTCTCCCAAACACAGCCATGACGGTACCCACCAGATAACGGATGCCACACTGGGGGTCCACTGCCATGGACATAATGTACAACAGAAGGAGGAGACTGTTGCAAAGTAGAGTGCAATCCCATGGGTGGGGTAGCTCCCGGGTCAGCCTCAGTAGAAATCTGAGATCCCTTATCACACCCTCCAAAGCTAGCTATGTAAACATTACTGTGACTCATACCAAGGACTACCAAAAAGCGTTATGGAGGTATGTCACTACTCTCGATGGCGATACCCACATCTGCTCTGACATACAGCAGTTAGGCATGAACATTACAGAACCGACTGATATTGGCAACATCCTGGCAGATAGGTTCAGTGCTAACTTTACACCCCTCTCACACCCTAAAGGGCCCACATCTGTACAGGAACAATGCAGAGTCCCTGTGGTCACAACTACGCAGTTCAAAGCAGCACTCTCTAAAGCCTGGAACACAGACTCCATGTGACCATCCAACATCCCAGACTGCGATTTACACAAACCTCAGAAGGACATGGCTTCCAACTTGGGCACCAAATTCACTAATAGCCTTGTATCAGGCATTGTGGCCCCTGAATGGTGCACAGCAACAGTTATCACACTCCACAAAGGTGGCGCCACAATGGCACAACGTTGCGAGTTCACAGAAATGATTTATTCACACAAGAAATACAGGTTAAGCGCTTTCATCAAATAGTATGACTTCATCAGAGCAAGTAATTTGAAAATCTTAAAACTTAAATAATACCCAGTTTAAATTCATTGGTTGAAAAACTAACCAATCATATTTAAAACATACCAAGTCTCATAAATAATAAAATGCAAGTGTTGAATAATTAATTAATTCATCAAGTACTTAAATCTTAAAAATACATATATACTGTGTAGTATACCTTTGAAAAATCAAAATATAAAAATGTAAAAATATAAGTATTACATGTTTAAACTACATCCATATAATCAAAATAGAATAAAAATTAAAATTAAAAATTACTTCACTGGCCAACAGGCCAGTGGATTATACTAACTCTGCCTTCTCTTTCAATATAGGCATAATAGAAAGATGTTCATTAATACCCGGCGGATGATCAGCAGCTAATCTAAGTTGCCACATCAATTCTTTTTTATGCAACTTGTTTTGCCAATCACCCCCCCCCCCCACATCCACTGTAACGAAATCCAGGATTCCAAACTTGAAACAACTGAAATTCCTACACAAAATACTATGTTTGTACAAAGCGTTAGTATTTTTTCCACTCTTCATATCATATAGATGCTCATATATCCTGTTCTTCAGCATCCTTTCTGTCTTTCCAACATAAAATGAAGAGCAAGAATTACACTTAGCAAGATATACTAATTTACTAGTTATTTGGTTTTATTTCAGCACTTGGACACCAATTGTTTGGACTGTGGTGCCACAATGGACCAGAGGAACTATTGCCCTATATGCCTGCCTAGACTGTTCTGCAAGGCTATGGACCACATCATCATGGAAGTCATTCACAGAGACATTAGTGGCCTCCAAACCTTTGATTACACCCAGTTTGGATTGGTTAGGGCCACACCATGACTCCTACACCTGGTGGAGTCCATTGAGACAGTTACCAAGGTAGTAGATGAAGGTAAGGAGGTCCACACAGCCTACCTTGTCCTCTCATTGGCTTTCAACACCGTTCCCCATTCTCGTATTGTCAACATACACATCCACCTGCACATCAACCCCTATGTCACGAGATGTTATGGAAAGTGGCTCACGGACAGGACCCACACAGTGAGGGTAGCATACCCTAGTTCCTACTGTAAATCAGTTACAATTGGCGTACCCTAGTCCTCGGTCATAGGGCCCCTCATGTTCGGTATATGCTTCTCTGAGGTACAGGCTAGCACAGAAGGACTTTCCCTGAATAGGTTTGCAGATGACTGCAAACTAGGGGCCATGATTGATTCACCAGCTGATACAGACACCCTCCATAATGGTGTCACTGTGACGGATACCTGGTGTTGATAACATGGCCTCAAGCTGCATGCCACAAGATACATAGACATCCCCTTTGGATTACACTGATCACCCACTGACTATCACATAGGTGGTAGTCACCTACATAAATAAGACATTATAAGGGATCTTAGAACACAAGTATATAGCACCCACTCCTTTGATAACCATATTACCAAGGTGGCGGAATATCCTTCTACATGGCCACCCTAATCTGTAATGGGTTTGTAGCTGGAACAAAGGCAACCATTGTACCTCTCTACTCCTGACTTATGAAACACATTCCAGGGTACAACACACCATTTGGGGTATACCTTATGAAACAACAGCAACAGCTTTGAATACCACAACATTAACACACCAAGAGGATTACTAACCTCTGAAGGATGACATACGCAGCACAACTACAGAAACCCCAACTGTACTCATTTGCATACTGCATACTCAGAGGTGATCTCTGCTGAACATACAAGGCCCATGTCCACAGCAATATTGATGGATATGCTCCACATAAGCAACATAAGCAAAAGCCACTAGCAAAAGCCACTGAGAGCAACATGCTCTGGGATATGTACCCAAATGCAACAATGACTAGGATGTTCTGGAGGGATACATTCCTGAACCGGACACTCATCATGCTTTGGAACATGATTCCTATGTACATCAGGCAGGGACCCTCACTAGCACTCTTCAAGAGATACCTCGATGGGTGAATGGGAGACAGACATGTATGCCAGGGATCACTGCAGTGGCTCTACTGTACACAGGTGCAGGAAACAAATGGCTCTGCTGTTCACAGGCACAGGAAACTAACCTAGGGAGGTGCTGCAAGTGAAAACACTGTAGTTGGGCTTATGAATGGACTTGGCCAAACAGCATAGTACCTAACTATGAACCTATGAAGCTATTACATGTCCTTTGTGCATGGATAATTGAGTGGCTCTTCCATTTCAATTAGCTATCATGCTGTTACACTGTCTGGTGACTACAAGCCATATGTATCCTGTTATTGTGTATTGTACATGCCAATAGACATACCTGATGTTTGCATAATATAACAGTAATGCTATGTAATGCTATGGTCCTGCTTCCACCCTACACAAATTCTACTGAATGCCCCCATTGACTATTCTACATTGCTTGCGTTTACTTCTACTCTCCTAAAATAGACTCAGCAGTCTTTCTCTGACTAATGAATTTCTTCCTTAACACTACAAACTGTAAATACTGTATATATCAATACCACCAATGTAAAAAAAAAAAAAAATGTTCCTATTCTTACAGATATTTGTATCATATTGTTTTGAACTGATATTCCAGTAATGTGTGTTCTCTATTATCTATTAGCTGTGTTGTTTGATTTACATCTTATGCATCTGCATTTCTGAATGTATGAATTATATTCTTGTATTTTACTTTAACATAATGTAATCTTCATTGTATTTGTATTGCTTACGGAGCTTTTCTCCCCAGGCCTCCACTGAAAACGGGCACTTTTAGGCCCAGTGGTCTTACCCGGTAATCAAACTGAAAATAAAATAAAAAATAAAATAAATGTAAAATGTTTGACATATCTACCTATAATACTGTACATTTCATATTTTTGTAACAATATCCCATAATGCAAAGCATAATTGTACAGCAGGACCACCTTAGACATGTTATTCTCAGTTATATGCCCATACATATGCCTACTGTTACAGTATATCAACATATACTATCCCCTATTATGGCACATACTTGTTGGACAAACCCTGCCACTGACAGTGGCTGGAGTGGAATTGTTGTGTTTAAAGCCCTTATGTAGCATCCCTTGTGGTGTATGAGGTGTTTACCTTGTGACCCACAGCAGTACACACAATTTCTACAAGAGTTACTATGCTCAACAAGACATCATTACATAATACCTTTTCCCACTGTATGCATTGCGTACACTTTCATTAATACAGAACAGGCACTACATACACTAACATACTGACTGTTCTACATACCTTCTTAGTGGTCCGAGTTTACGAAATTATCTGTCTTACTCCTTTCCTGTTTCAACGGTTTTATGGTATGTGCATACGGTTTGAATGTATGGCAAGCCATCCTTTTATACGTAGATACCAGTAACATGTGGTATCCTGCCACCAATTGGTGTTCCAGAGTAGATGATTACATGCACATCAGCTGTGCAGCTACTCCATTAGACAATTACACGGCAACAGTGGGGTATAATTGAATGCTCCACTTGGGTGTTGTCCTTTTGCCCTACCTTCGAGGAAGACAGCCTGGATTTTTTTTTTTTTTTTGATGAATTTCAACTGCTATATGGAGAGACACAGATATTTTGACTTCATGTCCCCGTGGATTGTGTGTGATGGCTAGAGGATGTAGTTCTACATGTGAGTGAAGCTGTTATCTCAACCGTCTGATACGAGACTATTGCAAACAAAACCTGTAACATCGGCGTCTGTTCCATTGTACAACAGCAATGATTTCACATAGTGCCATTACAGTGTGTCTCTGACAAGGTATGTTAAGGCTTCTGCAGATGTCATAGAGTGAGTGGATGTTTGTGATGTAATTACAGTCTGTATTGCAATTGTTTCGGGTGTGGGGGGAGATGTAGGTGGGTGTACATAGCAGATAAAGGTTTGTGGGGACTGCATTTATACATATTCCATATGTGTGTGTGAGGGCTCCTTCTCTAATTGAAGACCTATCATTTAGTAGACTAATACTATGGTTATTGCAGGCTTATTCATTAAGCCATTGTTAATTTGTTCCTATATAGCATGCAGGTGATGTTGATCCTTCAATCCCTCCGGTAATACATTGATATGTAATGAAATGTTGCTACATGAAAGCTGTCTCGTGTATTTTTGTCACAGATATTTGCACTTATTGCAGCTGTGTTGTTGACTGAACCTCTTTGGCTTGGGTTGCCACCTTTTCAAATGGCCATAGTGGGACATTTGCAGGACACACATCGGATTTTAGAGGCTGACACATACCCACGGTCAGTACAAAGGATAGAACTTAACGTTTTTCCTAAATAAAACCTTATTCTTATAGCAGTTTAGTTGCTTATTATGTTTCTTGTAACATTTAGGTATTTTAGATACAGAAATACCTATTTAATGCAACTATTACATAAAATATGGGACATATTTATGTCCTACAATCTGAGGACATTTGCCCTTTTTAATATTTTTTGTCAGGATGCAACTGCCCAAAGAGGGACTGTCCCTCTCAAAGTGGGACAGGTGGTAACCCTATGCCTAAGGCTGGCTATGACCACACCTACTGTAATAATCTACCTCCGAGTTAGCACGAACAGACACACAAAGCAAACACACACACACACACACATTACAGTCCCACGGAAACACACACTGCACTCAGAACACACACTTACACTCACTACAGCAATCAGAAACACACTTAAACACAGTACTAACCTGGACTGCAGCACCAGCAGCACTAACTAAATGTCCCTTAACATCGTGATAATAGTACTCACGGTTCTGGTGTTCCAGTACTGTGGTCTTTCGGTCTTTAAGCCTCATGATTATGCGTGTCGGTATGTAAAGCATTCGGTAGTTGGCAGTATCCTATTTATTTGTACCTCCATGGTTGTGTACATGTTGCTAACCTATCTATATATTTGCTGATATATGTATATCCGTATATATCGACATATATCTCTCTATCACCCTTTCTATCGCTATATTATATATATATATATATATATATATATATATATATAGAGAGAGAGAGAGCAAGCGAAAGAGGTGAACACACCTTTCATTGGGTACATGGCGGTGTATACTATTTCCAGAACCCCACCCTTTTGTGTTTTAACCTGTCACAATACACACCTGCCGTTGGTACATCTTAGGTAGCTTAGTGGTAGGTGATCGTGTACATGGTTTCGTGTTCTACTCCTGGCAGTGGTTGTTTTACCTCTCAGAGCAGGCACTATTAGTACAAGGGTGAATAATGCAGATTTCACCTGTTTTGGCCATTTTTGACCTTGATCTGCGCGATATGCAGCAAAGCTTAGAGCTGTTTTGCTCATATCCATGTAGTCATGTTTAAACGATGCTTACCGTCACTTGCCGGTGCATAAACCCGCTAACATGTGCTTAAACATGCTCTAATGACCTGCATCCAACATCCATTATGCGTGCCATCAGAATTACATAACGGACCTTGCAGGTTGTGGAACCGGGAACATGCATGACACAGTCAGTGGCTTTACCACTTGGGCATCTGGGATATGTACAAGTGTTATGGTATTTTGTATGTGGACTGTACTATGGCTGTTCCTCCATACTGCAAACAAATGTGTAACTCAGTTACTTTACATATGGATGATACCTATTAATGGTATGCCCAAGTGATGTTTAATGGATGTGCTCCAGCTATGGGAATCCATGTCACAGTGAGCCACACACTGTAATGTGCTACACCTTGCCACAACCATAACTGGAGAATGCTGGGGTGATGGATACCTGTCATGGGTACTCCCCATGCTTTGGGACTACATCCCTGATTAGATTATATGGAGCCCCTCATTAACACACCAGGAAATGCTTGCAGAGTGGGTGGGGAACAGTGGTTACACACATGGATCCCGCAATTGCCTCTGCTCCACAGAGGGACAGTTAGTTAATCGATGGGGTGGTGACAGCAGACACATTTTGCCTAGGCTGATGAATGGCCTCTGACAATCAGGCATGTACCTACCGATGTACCTAGGAACCTATACATACAGTATCAACACATGCTGTTAGCTTCGTTTACTGTTCAGGTGTTGACTTACCTTGTTCCAATAGCTGTTGTGTGTGCAATAGTTGAGAGCTATCTATGTAGGATTCACACAGTAGACCACCTATACATAATAATTTACAGGTGGTCATGTGTGTGTGCCATCCATTTCACTGTGTGTGCAGGTGGAGAAGTGTGTCAGTCCGTAGGGTCCTACACTGTCAGTGTATGTGCTATACGTTCCCTCCTTGCCAAGGCATGGGCATATTGGGCATGCCTCCATCTGCATACTGGGGCTGGCACAGGGTGTTCGTGGTCTGAATCTCTCTGTGCCTGTGATGCCCTTGGCAATTGCAGTGGGCTGTGAGGGCCTTCACCATTATGTCCCTGCTACAGCTGTTTCCGCAGGATCATATTATGTAGCATGGCACATACTATGAAGATGTGGGCACACGTGCCTGGAGAGTACTGCAAGGCTCCACCAGATATGTCCAAGCAATGGAACCGTGATTTCAGCATCCCAAACACATGCTCTATGATGATTCTGGTTTGTGCATGTGCCTCATTATGGCGTTCTTGCATGGGTGTGTATGCATTTCTGATGGGAGTCATCATCCACGGCTCCAGTGCATAGCCAGCATCCCCCACAAAGTGGCCATATGGGATGTCCCCCCTGACAAATACCTGATACAGCTGTGAGGCATGCCAGATGTGGGAGTCATGGTAGCTTCCAGGGCTGCCAGTAAAACATCCGTGATAATGCCCTGGGCATTGCACACAACCTGGCAGTTGATGGAGTGGTATCCCTTGTGGTTTATGTAGCGCCTACCATGCTCACCGGGTGGTGACTTGATATGTATGTGCGTGCAGTCTATTGCACCCAGTACCTCTGAGTAGTCTGCCACATGGTGGAAGGGACGCATATTGCTGGCCAACTCCTCCTGAGTTCAGGGGAAGTATATATGCTCATTGGCATGTGGTAACATGGCATCCAGGAACTGGTGGAATACCCTGGATGCTGATGCCTGTGAGATCCCCATGATATCTCCAGTTGGCCTTTGAAAGGTACCTGTGGCTAGTATACTCAAGCTTGCACATACCTTTGTGTCCACTGGGATGGGTTCCCCTCTGTTGTTCCTGGATCTGAGGTGTGGCCGGTACAGCTCAACAATTTGCTGTATGATGTCCCTGTCTACCATATAACGCTCTACTATCTCCAGATCATGTAGCCCCTGGTAGGTTACCCTTGGTCTGAACACTCTTCTCCTCCGGGGCCTGAGGTGGTTGCCAGCATCAACCTCCACACCACCTTCAGTCTCCAAAACATGGTGATGAATCACAGCTATGGCAGCTCCCAACAAGTACATTGTAAAAGTTCCCTGTCTGTTTATACCGATGGTGCAGTGTTTGGGAATACACAAGTGTGTGTGAGGTGCCTTCACACTTTATACTATTGTGCTTTGAACACTGATGATGTCATAGGGTGTGTATGTACAATCAGAGCTGCAGGGTATCTTATGTGTTTTACCACAGGTACTGCTATTGTGGTGCCTTTGGTGTTGAATTACATTTAGTTGCCGTGGATTACCTCTTGCCCTTGCCTTCACTTTTCTTAACGATTCCCCTCCCATTGTCGGGCATGCATCCAGCAGCCTGCTTTCTTGTTTTGTACTTTCCCAAACCAGGATTGTGTTGCGAAATGTGTTCTATAGCCAATCTACTGCAGGTTTGCTTTGCTCTGCGGTGTCAGTTCTCTTTTCTTTGTAATCCGACACCTCCCCTATCCTGTTCGGCAAGTTGCTACTAGCAGCCTTGTTAGCTGCCGTCAATGGCCCACTGTGAGTTAATAGGTGTCAATTACTCAGTTGTACTCCATTTACCCTACTGTGGCATTTCCTTATTGTCTTCCTGTAAACTTCCTGTTTGAGCTGTGGTGCGCGGCACATGCGTCTGCTTACCGGGTTTCGGGTACGTTGTCATCCATGTGCGCTCTCAGCTAAGTAAAGCAATACCTATATCCACACCCCTATCCTGCAGCTTTGCTTAGCAACGGGCAACCCAGATTTGCATTGCTCCAATGTGCTTACAGCTACAGTGGCACACCCCACTGCTGATGTCATGTATACCTCCAGACCACTCCCTGCGCCGTATGGTACATCCTTAGGCTGGCGGGACATTTTCAGTTCAGTATTACTTGCCTCATTTGCATGGCACTGACTACTAATTCATAGTTACTGCACCAAACACTGTCACAGACCCTTAGCAACCCTTGCAGCTTGGTTGTGGTGTGGCATGCATACCATTGACTATTATGGTGAAATCATGATTTGTGTTACATTGCAATTTTATGGCATCTGTATATATTTTCCTTGTGTTCCCATTTGCACACACATGCCCTGCGGTTGTACTTTGCGTTACTGTGACCATGACATTAAATGTTATTTTTTATGTGTTGTGCATGTTTTTTATGCCATTGGCTGTATATTTAGCCATGGGCATATGTTAACTTTGTAATACGTAAGTTTGGTCCGCTTTCATGGCTCCGATGTTCTGTTTGGAAAAATGTAAACCGTTTCTTTCGGTTTACATTTCTACATGCTTACACTACGCCTGCACCACTTCATGAATCGCTATGTACCTTCATTTGCATGCTGCAGTACTGCGCATGGGGTGATTAGCATACATGAGCCAAAAGCTGCACAGATCTGGTGTACGCTGGTAGTGCACGTGGAATTGGATCATACCTGAATTGCTCAGCGGCCATATTTGGCGTTATACCACCTACGCTACACCTGCACCTGGCACAAGTTTCATGAATCCCGGGGATCTGTAGATTTTAATATTAATTTCTTGTATTCTTCGGAGAAGTCTTCTTAATTCATTTTGGAGGAATAGTTCCAATAGGAGTTGTCTAAATATGTGAAATCTAGCTTAAGAATTTTGTAATCTTTTTCATTGCATTATTATTGTTATTTATTAAGAATTCCAATTTCTAATCTAGGTGAAATGCCTTATTTACCTCTGTGTTCATAAAGTCTCTAAATGTTTGCAAAATTAACCAGTTCTCAAAATCTTGATTGCATTTAGACCTTCAATTTTCAACACTATATATATATAGATATATATATATATATATATATATATATATATATATATATATATATATATATATATATATATATATCAGTACCATTTATGAATTCTTGTCAATAAGTTAAATTACTTGATTGTTTCAATAGTAGCATTTTGTTGAAGTTATGAGTTTTTAAACATTCATTTGTATATGCAATTGGAAACATAGAAAATATTAACAGGAGGATTCAATATAGCTTACACGATAATTTTGACTGTGTGTGCATTGTGGCACGATGTGCACATGGCCGCAAAAAGTTTTAGATTCAGTAAACTTAGTAGCGGCTAGCAGCTGCCCACGCTCACGTGCAAATTTAGAAAATTTCATGGCATGCAAATTATAGCATAAATGCTAATGAAGCAAATCAACATGGTGGAGAGATTCAAAAACCTATAAAGCAACCATGTAGACTCAGTGTTTTTTTTTGGGCCATGTATTCCAAAAGTTTCCAAATACAGCCATGGAAAGGGGTCTGCATGGAAACATTATGTTAAAGCTCTTCCATTTGCACAGAACTGCTCTTAACATACATCAAACATATTCTGCCCTAATTACACAGGATAGATGCTACAAAATTAGTGTAACAATCATAATAATGTCATTTTAAATTTCAAGACATAACTGCAGCCTCACTCACCCGCCCACAATTGAACAATATACTTATAAATAATGCAGGTTGCTAAAATGTGTAAACCTCCATGAAACAGAGTATTATACTGTAAAAAGAAAAATCTTTGGTATCCCTCAAAGTCTCAGAAAACACAGTATGTAACCTATACTGGGTCAAAAACAAACGAAGTAGAATCTCTGCAGTGTGAAAGGTGTGAAGTTCACTCCCTGAGATATGTTATTCACCTAGTTCACTAATAAAAATTGAACTTTAAAATATATTCTACAAAAAATAATAAAATAGTTGGTAGTCCACGGTTGAGTTAAAAATGGCATATCCTTTATTGAAACACACAAACAAATGATCCTAGTTGAGTATAATGAAAAGCATTAAAACCATTCAATATTTATATATAATCAGGTTATTTGGAGTAAGGCAGTGGTTACAGAGGTTGGTTCTGTTAAGCGCAAAAAAAACATTAAACTCATTCCTTTAAGCAAGTCCTGCTTCCCCCTTAACAACATAGTGTAAACTAAGACTGTGCTACCTTCAGAACAGAAACTAAAAATCTAGAGACAAATTAAAATATATAATATAAGAACAGTTTATTAAGGCTAATCTACTAATCTAACCTTTATTAATAAAGAAGCCAACTCACTGACAAAATGACTAACTAATTAACTAACAAAAAGTTCTACCACTAGACAGCTATCAAAATAAATATTAGTAACTAATAAACCAAAACACTTTAACAAAGATCAGTCTTGCTCCAAATAAATTCTTCATCAGGTTTGTGTGTAAAAAACATATCATAATATTAATGAACATGTATAAATCTACAAGTCAACACCTAAGTAGGCTAAAAACCATAGCTATAATTGTAAAGTTGGAAATACAGTGAAAAATATTAAAAATAAAGCATTAAGACCCTGGGGTTCTCTTCAAGTGTGGCATCTAATTAAGGAAGCACTTAATTTAAATGAGTAAAAGTATCAGAAAAATGGCACCAATGTCAGTTATTTTCATTCTAAAATATTTACAATGTTTGATATTTGTTTATAATAATATTTGCATGTATAATATTATTGTGTAACATCATCATTAATCAGTCCCTTATCAAACTTTTAATAGTCTTTTAAACAGTGGGGCAATTGTCTGAGTTCCAGTATGCTTTTTATGGAGCAATAATAATTAATCCCTGGTTTTCTAAAACAGTTCAATTTCAGCTGCCACAGAAGTTCACATTTTTCTAAAAGATTAGGGATGTCTCCTTCCAGTTCCAAAAGGTCCACATGATGAATAATTTGAAATTTAAAGCCAGTATGTCTTTTGTGAAGCTGCAGGTGCAGAGCAAGTAATTAATTCTTGCACTTAGCTCTAATTTCAGAAAGATGGCCAGAAATCCTTCTTTTCAGTCTGTTGAGCATTTTCCCCACAGAAAATGCTTCGCAGACATTGCAGCTTGCCCTGTAGATCACCTACATTGATTTACAATCACCCCCATGTGTTGATTTTAATCAGTTTCTTTAACCAAGGGCAGAAAAACATGTCTCCCTCCTGTATGTGCTGATGAAAAACACAGTTGACTCTACAGTTATTGGTGCATGTATACAGTGGTCTGGGCCTACTCTCAACCCAACTCCTGGCTTTTCTACAGACTAAGGAAGGATCTTCTCCAAGGATGTCCATTAAATATGAGCCTTCACTAACTATGGCCCAACTCTCTCTAATAATATTAATGATGCTGTGATAGCCAACAGTAAAAATCAAGATACAGCTGTCTTTAAATTTGATGTAAATAGAGTTGAAACCCTCCTATAAGGATTGTTATGTGCTTGTAAATGTTTACTTTTTAGTTCAATTATAGGTTCTACAATATTTCTTAACATATTGCCTTCATATTCCCTCACCCAAAAAAATTTTCAAGATCATTTAGGTTCTTAAGGTAGGGTTCTATTTTCATTGTGATCCTGGCCAACCTGTAGCCCCTAGAATTAGCAATGCTATATTTTGTGCACTGGGATGGAAAGGCTTATTATGTAGCAGGAGATTTACTCTGGAAGGTTTTCTGCAGAGATCTCTGTTCATTTTACCTTGGGACAAGTCTTTAGTAATCTGCATATCTAAAAAGACTGCCAAGGTGAGGCTGTGGGAAGTACTGAAATGCAGGAAGCTAGTGGTTTGATTCAGATAGTTGATAAAATCTTCTAATTTGATTGTACCCTTTCGCACAGATACACTGTGATATCTTGCATGTGTTCTTTTTTGTTAAAAACACAATCCACCTCCTACTTGCCTAGGACTATGTTGACTAGGCTAGGGGACAGAGCTGCCCCCATGGCTATACCAGTATTTTGTTTATAGTAATTTCCATTGAACGTAAAAAAAATTGTAGCTAAACACCATATCTAAAAGTTTACCTGTCCTTTCCTGTTGTGGTGGTGTGCCATTATTGTTTTTCCTGTACAAATCAATCACTGTACTCTCCTGCTGTTCATTTCAAATTTGACTGCAAAGGCTGCTAAAACTTGTTATAAGGGTGGGCAGTAATTACTGGGGCTTTTATTGTTTCTTCAATAGATTTTTTTCAGTGGCATCAGATTTGCTATGGTACCAGTACTTTCAGATTCAATTTTCTGTCATAGGATTTAAAATCAACCAGTACCTGCGTTGTATCAGACCTGCAGGGGGAAACAAAAGTTAATGCCTTTGAAATTCACACTAATCTCAATGTCAGCAAGTTCTTTACTGGAGTGATTCCACACAACAGGGTATGTTAATTGCGTGACTGGTTTCTCCATGTGGTTCTGGGTCCTGTAGTGTAGTATTTCATTTCCCTCAATCCTGTCCACTGCCTCATTCTCTGGTTTACTGGAGGGGCTTTGGATGGGGTTCAAAATCATTGAAACTCCTCCTGTACCCTTTGGTTTCTCAGGGGATTGTAGTGGCAGTCATCCTGGTGACTCTGATAGTATTGCCCTCCTCTGGAGCTCTGACATGAGTTCTGGGAATAGTATTGGTACTGGTCCTTTCGTTGGTGTTGTGGTTGATATCTGTACTGTTGGTAATGTCACTCTTGGTGGTGTGGGTCTTGTTGCTCCAGTTGCTGCTGTTGGTAGCCATGCTGTCTTTTGTCTCAGATGTCATGTTGGATTTAGATCTGGTGTTTGTTCGGGTTCAAGTGTTTCTTCACCAAATCTCTGTGATGGTTCTAGTCCCTTCTGAGATTTGGGGTCTGGTTCTGATCTAGTTAACTCTCTCCCTTCTTAGACCTTTGAGGTGTGCTGTAGCCAAAGGTATCCCTGAAGATAGTGGTGGTTGGGGAACTTGTTCCATCTGAGTCATGCCTCTGTCTGGTTCTTTGAGTCAGTTTAGCTCTCAGAAAATCAGCTGGGGTTGCTTGTGGTAGTTTTTGTAGCCTTTGTTGAATCTCTTGTTACCACGTCTATAGTTGTTGCAGTTAAAAAATCCCGTCTTTATTCTTGTTTTTTCTCTTGCTAACTCTCTCAGGGTCATCCATATCATCCTGATCCCTTTACATCTTCTTCAGTTTACATTCTATAATTTAATTTTCAAGGCATTTTACCCTCTCTCTCAGAGAATCAAACCTCGCACCAAGGTCTTCACAGTTCTTATTTAATATAGCCATCTCCAGCTCTGAGAGTACAGCTTTAATTGCCTCCTGTTTAGCCTAGTTATTTTTAAGGAACAGTCTTATGAGGTTGTAGTTAGCATTAGTTAAGGTATAAAACCATTCAGCCATCAGGGTTTCATCAATGTTATTCCACGTAGCCTTCTCATTAAGGTGCAGCCCCTAGGCAGTCTCACTATCAGAAAAATGACACCAGTGTCAGTTATTTTAATTGTAAAATATTTGCAGTGTTTGATATTTGTTTTTAACAATATTAGCATGTATAATATTAGCATGTAATGTCAGCATTAATCAGTCCCACATCAGACTTTTAATAGTCTTTTAAACAGTGGGGCTGTCTTCTGAGTTCTAGTATGCTTTTTATGGAGCAATAATAATTAAGCCCCAGTTTTCTAAAGGAGTTCATTTTCAGCTGCCACAATAGTTCCCATTTTTCTAAAATATTTGTGATGTCTTCTTCCATTTCCAAAAGGTCCACATGCTCAATAATTTGAAATTGAAAGCTATTGTGTCTTTTGTGAAGCTGCAGGTGCTGAGCCAGTGCATTAATCTTCACGAACTTCTAATTTTGTAAAGATGGACAGAAATCCTTCTTTTAAGTCTTTTGTACATTATCCCCACATAAAATGCTTCACAGTCATTGCAGCTTGCCCTGTAGACCACTTGCATCGAGCTGCAGTCACCACCACTGTTGGTTTTAATCAGTTTCTTTAAATAAAGGCAGAAAAACATGTCTGCATCCTGTATGTGCTAATAAAAAACACAGTTGTCTCCACACTTATTGGTGCATGTATCTAATGGTCTGACCCTAACTTCAACCCAACTCCTGATGTTTCTGTTTTTTTCCATGCACAAAGGAAGGAGCTTCTCCAAGTATGTCTATTAGATACAAGATTTCAGTAATTATGACACAATTCTCACTAATAATATTAATGATGCTGTGATAGCTAACAATAACATTCCAGATACAACTGTCCTTAGATTTGTTTTCCATAGATTTCTTTAAAACACTCCTATAAGGGCTAAGTAATGGTGAATTTATACTTTTTAGTTCAATTATAGGCTCCAGAATGCTTCTTAACATATTGCTTTTTTTATCTTTTCACCAAATAATCATTTTCAAGATAATTTAGATTCTTAAGGAAGGGTTCCATTTCCATGGTGATCCTGGCCTATCTGTAGCCCTGGGAATTAACAACATTATATTTTGTACTGTTGGGATGGAGACTCTTATTATGTAGCAGAATGTTTACTCTGGTATGTTTTCTGTAAAGATCTGTGCCCATTTTACCTTGGTTCAAGTCTTTAGTAATCTGCATATCTAAAAAGACTGCTGATGTGAGGCTGTGGGAAGAAATGAAATGCAGGAAGCTGGTGGTTTCTTTCAGATAATTGATAAAAATCTTCTAATTTAACACTGTCTCCTTTCGACACAAAAAACATGTCATCAATAAAGCACAGATGCACCATGATATGTTGCATTTATTCTCTGTTAAAAAAAAATAATCCTCCTCCTAGATACCTAGGGCTATGTTGGCTAGGCTAGGGGCCATAGCTGCACCCATGGCTATACTTTACTTTTGTTTGTAGTAATTTCTATTTAATGAAAACAAATTGTAGCTAAGCACCATATCTAAAAGTTTCCTTTTCTTTCATGTTGTGCTGGTGAGCCATTGTTGTTTTTCCTGTAGGAATCAATCACTCTTTCAATACAATATTTATGTATAAGTACAGTACATAATGACTTAACATCTATTGTTAGTAAATCAGCATCAATTGTGAGTTTTTTTTTCCCTTAAAAAATCATTAGTCTTTTATGTGTGAAATGTTCTTCTCCACTAGAAGTTGTAACAAAAAATCCAGGTAGATGGCAGCAGCTTTGGTCAGGAAATCCCCCCCCACCCCCACCACCCCCACCCCCGCTTGCAACCATTGGGCTGTAAGGATGGTTTTCTCTATTTTTACGTGGCTTAGGGATTCCAAAGAATTTAGGTAAGCAGGGGAAAGTGTCTATAGATAGTCAAACAAGTTATTGGTTCACAAAGTGCAATCAAGGCTGTGTGCCAATTGTTGTATGTTGCCTTAATCTTGTCTAATTTAAACATTCATATTAGTAAGTATCACTCAACATTTCTTCTATCCTCTGGTTATAGCTGCTGATATCAGTAACAAGAATACCCACTCCCTTGTCAGCCTTCATAACCTGCCAACACTTATCTTTGCCTAGTTCTAACAATGCTTTTTTCTAACCTTTGATAAGGTTGTAGAACTTTCTCCATGCTGGTTTTTGCAGTACTTTCTTGATGTCCATTTCAAATTTGACCTCAAAGGCTGCTGAAGTTTGATGTAAGGGATGGCAGTAATTACTGGGTCTTTTTATTGTTTCTTCAATAGCTTTTTTCTCAGTGGTATCAGATTTGCCATGGTACAGAACTTTCATATTCAATTTTCTGATATAGGTTTTTAAATCAACCAGTACCTGTGCTGTGTCAGACCTGCAGTGGGGAACAAAAGTTAATCCCTTTGAAAGCATACTAATCTCAATGTTCTTTTTCAGAGTGATTCCACACAACAGGATAAGTTAATAGTGTGGCTGGTTTTCTGTTTGGTTCTAGGTCCTGTGATGTAGTTTGGCTCCACCAAATATTCCATTTCCCCTCACTACTATCCATTTCTTGGTTTTCTGGTCTACTGGAGGGGCTCTGGCTGGGGTTGGGGATCATTGAAACTCCTCTTGTTCCCTTTGCTGTTTTGGGGTATTGTAGTGGTAGCTTTCCTGTTGACTCTAATAGTATTGTTCTCCTCTGAAACTCTGATCTTGGTCCTGGCAATTGTATTGTTACTGGTCCTGTTGTTGGAGTTGTGGTTGATGCTTGTACTGATGGTGATGTCCTTCTTGGTGATGTGGGTCTCAGTTTTCCAGATGCTGCTCTTGGTAGCCATGTTGTCTTTGGCCTTGGTTGTCCTGTCATATCTGGATCTGGTGTTGGTTCTGGTTCAGGTGTTCTTCCACCATATCTCTTTGATCATTCTGGTCCATTCTGTGATTTTGGGTCTGATTCTGATCTAGGTAACCCTCCCCCTCATTGGACCTCCGAGGTGTGTAGGTAGACAAGGATATCTGTGAAGTTTGTGGCTGTGGGGGAACTTGTTTCATTTCTGTCATGCCTCTGCCCCGTTCTTTGTGTTGATTTAACTTTCAAAACACCTGCTGGGTTGCGTGTGGTATTTTTTGTAGCCAGTGTTGAATCTCCTGTTACCACATCTAAAGTTACTGTCATTAAAAAATCCTCTGTCTTTATTCTTGTTTTTTGTCTATTTAAATCTCTCAGTGTCATCCTTATCATCCTTATCCCTTTTCATCTTCTTCAGTTTACCTTCTTTAATCAATTGTTCAAAACTTTTTACTCTCTGTCTCAGAGAATCAAACCTTGGATCAAGTTCTTTGTGGTTCTCATTTAATATAGCTGTCTCCAGCTCTGAGATTACAGCTTTAATTGTCTCCTGTTTAGCCTGGTTATTTTTAAGGAACTGTCTTATGAGGTAGTAGCTATCATTAGTTAAGGCATAAAACCATTCGGTCATCAGGGTTTCATCAGTGTTATTCCACATAGGCTTCTCATTAAGGTGCAGCCCCCTAGGCAGTCTCTTCTTATCTTGACCTTGTTGTAAGTAAATTTGCTCCCAAAATAGCCATTTCATGAATTTCAGTTGTTTTTCTAGTTTATTAAAAGAGTCAAAAGTTTTCATTCTTGGTTTATGATCTTCCTCACCATTACTGTTCCCTAGCTGAATCCTGTCATCATTGTTCTCCTCCCAGGTAGGTACTTCCAGCAAGTCCAATATTCTGTCATTTTCCATGCTAAAGTCCCAATGTTGGAAACACACACACACACACACACACTGCAGTCCAAGGGGACCAGTGAATGGATAACACACTGCAAAGACCTTACAATGTTGTTGTGTCTTTCGGCTTTCCCCGGTTAGGGGTCGCCACAGCGGAACTCCGGTCCGCTAATGATTGGCAGCAGATTTTTACATGCCGAGTTGCCAGCCCTGACACACAACCTTCAACGAAGGTACGCCCATTCACGCATGTCTCCACACAGAAGACGCTTTAGCTGAGAATCAAACAGGACGTCTTACTGTGAGGTAACAATGCTACCGCAGCACCACCACTGCAGTTGCAAAGACCTTACAGTGTACAACTGCAAAAAGAAAAATCCATAGTATCCTTCAAAGTCTCAGAAAACCCAGTATGCAACCTATACTGGGTCAATAACAAATCAAGCAGAAACTTTGCAGTGTGGAGGGTGTGAAGTTCAATTATATGAACCTAGTTCACTAATAAAAATAAAACTTTAAAATACGTACTACAAAAAAATAATAAAATAGTCGGTAGTCCAAATCCATCCATCCATCCATCTTCAAACCCTTTTCCCATTTTGCACATGGGGTTGGGGTGTCACTTCAGCAGTGACAATCCTCTTCAGCCAAGGTTTACACCAGCAGGTGACTACCCCTGCTGCAAAGGTAGTCCACAGTTGAGTTAAAAATGGAATATCTTGTATTGAAACACACAAACAAGTGATCCTAGTTGAGTGCAATTAAAAGCATTAAAGACAATCAGTATTTATATATAATTATGTTATTGGGGCAAGGGAGGTGTTACAGAGGGTGGTTCTGTTAAGAGCAATAAAAGCATTAAACTCATTCCTTTAACCCAGTCCCCTTCCCCCTTAACAACATAGTCTAAATTGAGACTGTAATTATACCCTGGGGCTATAATACACAATAAGTTCCAGAGCTGGAAAATAAAAAAAATCTTTATTAAAACAATAACCGTTAAGTGCTTTTGTCCCCTTTAACTATTTACAGTACTTCATCAGAACAGTTAACTACTAAAACACAACCCTTATATACAGGAAGTACCATAAATCAATTTACTTTGTTAAGTCGTGCTTAACAATGTCAAAATAAACTTTTACAACTCTTTCCTAAAAAAAACAGTTAAAAACATTTCAAACTCATTTCAAATGGAAAAAAATTAGGGATGAAAATGAATATAGTAAAAATAGAGTTTATCCTTTCCCTGAATCTTATCAAGGGAATCATAAAGATAGGGAGCAGCATGTATCCAGTGAAGGATATGACCAAGTTCGGTATAATGATTATACAACTTTGACTTATGTTAATGAAGCTGATAGGGAATATGACATCCATTACCCACCCTTTAGAAGATTTGAAAGAATTGAAAATAAGAAAGAGCAGAATTTGTTACCCTAAGGCCATACTCCAAAGGGAGCACAAGATGGGGGGGTCTTGGAGGAAATTAATATTTCACAATCACCGAAAAACATTTTAAATAACAAAATATTAACAGCCTATGAAGGTAAACTTAACACTTTTCAAGATTTTAACATTTTCAATTATACAAACATGGTACTAGATGAAACTCATTTGACACTATTTAGAAGGGATTTAAATGTGTACCCTCTTTTAAAGGGGGGTTGTGGATGTTAAAACTGAATTTAAGTTGTTCACGAGAAAGGTACATTTTCAGCTGATGTTTAAAGAACAAGATAATAAAATGATAATGTTTGCTTTGATATGGCTTTGAAGAGAAAGAGCTGTTTTAACTCTCATTTGCATCCTGTTATTTCAGCTTATGAAAAAGCATGTTTATCAGAATTTTATCATGGTTTGGCCTGCAACAACAATAGATTTTTCAACTTAACCAAGGACAAATTTAGTTTAATGCAGGAAATAAGGAAGAACAACACCTTAAAATCACAAAGCCAGACAAGGGAGTGGGTATAGTGATATTTGATAAGATGGATTATGTTAACAATCTTTTATTATTAAATGTATAAATAACTCCAAGGCTCACGACTGGCTGAACAAACAGAACAGCACACTTTAATATATAACAAGAAAAACAGTAAGTGCTTTTGCGTTGCTCAGAATGCTTCTTCAGACCGTACAGTATGAGCAATGTGAAAGCGCTTACTGTTTTTCTTGTTATATATTAAAGTGTGCTGTTCTGTTTGTTCAGCCAGTGGTGAGGCTTGGAGTTATTTATATGTTTATTCATAGATTTTTTACTACCAAGGCACTTCACCCTTGGGACTGTGTTTATAGACTTTGTAATCTTTTATTATTATTCCATGATATTACCAGATATCATGAAGCCTCAAAGAATTAAGTATTTTTAGCTCATAGGAAAATACAGTTTTTCTTGGAATATTCCCTTTTACAAGGGGCTGTTTCCTAAGATCTATTTGATTTCCTATGAAATAAACACCCCCTGATTTCACTGGCTTTTGGTATTCCAAAAGTCAAATAAAGACATAGAACAACCACCTTTTAGGGTTATTATTTCAGCTCATAACAGCCCCACTTATTCTCTGGGAGTGTGTATTGACAGGATTCTTAAAATAGTATTGACTTGGTCCCTTATTTACTGAAAGATTCTTGGGATTTTCTTACTAAGATAGCCATAAATTGGTACAGTGAAGCTTGTTCGTTTTCTGCCATCGATGTGGTTGATTTATTCACATCTGTTCCCCATAAAGAAGGCTTAGACTTATTTTATGAAGTGGTTTGGAGCCTTACAAGGCTTAGTGGAGAGTTAATTAATTTTGTTATGTCAGCTATGGAATATGTTTTCCTTAATTTTTTTCACCTTCGAGGGTGAATATTTCAAATAAATTTCAGGGGTAGCTATGGGTGCCAGTCGTGCACCCGTTTATGCTAATTTAATTCTCTATGCCTGGGAGTAAAAGCATATTTTTTTGTTCCACATATTCTAGTAACTGGGTAGCATATTATTGTTTTTTGGACAATATTTTTGTTTTGTGGAAAGACAGCACTGGGACAGCTGATTATTTTGCAGATTATTTAAACAAAATTTGTACATATTTTAAGTTTACTTCTACCATAAATATTGTTTCTATTAATTATCTTGGCATTACCCTGTACAAGGACGAGGTAAGGGGTTGTTTTGAATCTAGAATTTCTAGAAAAGAAACATTTTCCAATCAATACTCGGATTTTCATAGCAATTATCCTAAGCATATGAAAAAGAATATTTTTAAGGGCCAGTTGGTCCGAGTTACTAGGATGTGTTCTGAGGTGGATGTATTTAAAACAGAAATAGTTAAAGTTAAGAGACGGTTTGAAAATAGAGGCTAACCAGTTAATAAGTTGCAGAAAGCAGTTGGAGTTTTATCAGCCTGGGGAAAGAAGTACAAACTCCTCTCAGGTGAAAAAACTGCAGACATAATGCCAAAAAAGCCTGAGACTACTTCTAACAATGATTTTTCTAGTAGTATGGTGGTCCCTTATGCTTTTGGGTCCAAAGAAGTTAAAGATATTATGGCAAATAACTGGACATTTTTTAAAGGGAATCTGGATGTTCTGGAAATTTTGGAGCAAAGACCCCTTTTCGTATATAAAACTGGAAGGAATTTCAAAAATCTTTTTGAACAAACTTACAATGAACCCACTCTAGCTTTGAAGGGTACTAGAAAGTGTGGGTCATGTAAATAATGTCACTATATTTTGGAAGATGATTCTATGGAAGTTAAAGGTATTTCTAGATTCATTAAATTAGGTAAAGGGAGGTTTCATTTATATTGCAATCTGTGATAAATGTGGGTTGTATTATGTGGGGAAAACTGAAAGATTGTTTACAAAATGAATATATGAACACTTACATTCTATTTCCAAGGCAAATGTGAACAATTCCTTGTATAAACACTCTTGAGTATGTTAAGGGTTTAATAAATTTTCAGTTTGGGATCCTGAAGGTAGTTTCTATTACTGTTAGGGGTGGTTAGTGGGAAATAGACATTGAAGTAAAATAATTCCAGTGGGTTGTTAGGTTAAACTCCCTTTTTCCCCAGGGTTAAATGAATATCTTTCTTTATTACCTGTTTTGAAGAAAAGAGCCTTAAATTTATAAGCATTATATTTATTGAGTAATAAGAATGTGTTTGAAATGTTTTTAACTGTTTTTATAGGAATAATTGTAAAAGTTTATTTTAACATTGCTAAGCATCAATTAACAAAGAAAATTGACTTGTGGTACTTCTTGTATATAAGGGTTGTGTTTTAGTAATTAACTATTCTGATGAAGTCCCATAAATAGTTAAAAGGGATTAAAGCACTCAATGGTTATTGTTTTAATAAAGATTCTTTTTATTTTCCATCTCTGGAGCTTACTATGTTTATAGATCCAGGGTATCATTATTATTTTGAAGACATTTTGTTTTTGGTACTCCCTAAAGCGTAATTTTCTTGTTTAAACTGAAACTGTGTTACCTTGGAACTGAAACTAAAAAGCTAGAGACAAATTAAATTATATAGTATAAGAACAGCGTATTATTATTAAGGGTATCCTACTAATCCAAACTTTATTAATTAAGAAACCAACTCACTAACAAAATGACTAATTAATTAACAAAAATATCTATCCCTAGACATTTATCAGAATAAATATTAATAACTTATAAACCAAAACACTTTTAACAAAGATCGCTTTCCTACCAAATAAATACTTCATGATGTTTGTGTATAAAAAAAATATCATAATATTAATGAAAAGGTGTATAAATCTGCAAGTGAACACCTAGGTAGGCTGAAAAACACAGCTATAATTTCTAAAGTAGAAATACAGTGAAAAATGTTAAAAATAAAGAATTAAGGCCCTGGATACCTGCTCAAGTGTGGCATCTAACTTAGAAAACACTTAGTTTAAATGAGTAAAAGTATCGGAAAATGGCACCAATGTCAATTATTTTCATTGTAAAATATTTATAATATTTGATATTTCTTTATAACAATATTAGAATTTATAGTATTAGCACTTTGAGAAATATGAATTACTATATGAAAACTAGTATGCTTTCAGAAAGTGGCACAGTCAAAGGCATGATAAGGAATATACCACGAAATCCGTGCCATGCACTTTGTACAAAGAATCAGTTTTGTGCAGCAACGTATTTAATGCCATACTTAAATTGGTTTATAGCTATACATTCTGATTATTTTTCTTTTCATATTGCTTGATTGGTTAAGCCTGTAATTTCAGGATTTATTTTCCAGTGTTAAAAAGTTTACTATCCAAAAATATGTACTGTTCTTGAGGGTGCTACTCTGACAGATTGTGCCCATGCCCTGCAAGACTGCTTGCATTTCTATTACATTATATCATAGACGTCATTAAAGACTCCACAGTCACTATCCAACTAACAACAATCTCCTTAACAATCAGTTTGTTTGCTCCTTTTTATTACAGCAAACCTGAGATAAGCATATATCTGTCTGTCAATATATCTATATCTCTATCTATGTGCATTCTTAGACAGAACAACTGCCTTTACCAAGTCTCAAATAAAAGTTCACAAATTGCTTTTGGATCCATCTCTTTATTTTTTAGGCTACACCAAGCCACAAAGATATATAAACAGACAAAGCTTAGAGCCTCAATGCTAAATTGCTGCCCCTGTTCAGAAGAAGAGGCTATGTTAAATCAGATCTGAAATATGTAACTTTTCCTACTTTTCTCCCACTTCCAGCAATGACCATTTCCACTACCAAACTACCTAATAATAATACCATCTCTCACAGGTTGAATATTGAGTCAGGTTACCTAATCACTACTCCATCAATCCCTTGCCCCATCCCAACAGCCTGCCAATTAGGCCTAGTACAGCAAGGACCGATGAAGCTAGGGACAAAGCAGTCTGCTCACAAACTCACTTTCTGTTTGCAACAAACTTTTTCACTAGCTAGAGTATGAAACCATCCATCCATGCATCCAGAATACATTTTTCCCATTTCTTGCATATGGGGTTGAGTTGTCACTTCAACAGCTGCAGTTATCTAGAGCAGTGGTCCCCAACCATCGGGCCGTGGACTGGTAACAAGCCATTGAGCACTTGGTACTGGGCTGTCAGGTAAGTAAATGCCTGTATAAGTGTGTTTATGTGTCTGTCTGCGTCTGTGAGTGAATGCATGCATGAAAGACAAAGAATCTCTGTGTGTGTGTGTGTGTGTGTGTGTGTGTGTGTGTGTGTGTGTGTGTGTGTGTGTGTGTGTGTGTGTGTGTGTGTGAGATTGGGAGAGTGAGAACGATGTATGAATGAATGTGTAAGTGGGTGTTTGGCTTGTGGGTGTGACAGACAGTGAGAGTGATGTATGAATGAATGTGTAAGTGGGTGTGTAGCATGTGGGTGTGACAAACAGAGCGATGTGTGAATGAATGCAGGTATGAATGAGGATGTGATTGAGTGTCTGTTTGATCGAGAGAGTAAGAGTGATGTGTGAGTGAATGCAGGTATGAATGAGGGAATGACTGTGTGTGTGTGTGTGTGTGTGTGTGTGTGTGTGTGTGTGTGTATGTGTGATTGGGAGCGTAAGAGTGATGTGTGAGTGAATGCAGGTATGAATGAGGGAGTGACTATGACTGTGTGAGAGATCGGAAAAGAGTGAGAGCAATGTGTCTGAGTGAATCGTGAATGAATGCAAAATAGACTGTGTGTGTGTGTGTGTGTGTGTGTGTGTGTGTGTGTGTGTGTGTGTGTGTGTGTGTGTGTGTGTGTGTGTGATTGGGAGCGTAAGAGTGATGTGTGAGTGAATGCAGGTATGAATGAGGGAGTGACTATGACTGTGTGAGAGATCGGAAAAGAGTGAGAGCAATGTGTCTGAGTGAATGCGTGAATGAATGCAAAATAGACTGTGTGTGTGTGTGTGTGTGTGTGTGTGTGTGTGTGTGTGTGTGTGTGTGTGTGTGTGTGTGTGTGTGTGTGTGTGTGTGTGTTTGTGCGTGTGTGTGTGTGTGTGTGTGTGTGTGTGGTATGGACGAAAGGTACACAGACCTTATTGTTGCTGCCTCCAGTGATCAGTCTCACTCTTCACGCTCTCTCTCTTCCCCTCTCTCTGTCTCTCATGCACACACACACACACACACACACACACACACACACACACACACACACACACACACACACACACACACACACACACACACACCATACCTCTCAACCTCTTAGTACTGCAAAAAAGTCTCACATAGCCTAACAGAATGGAGGGAAAATAGGGACAGATTTTAATATTGCTCTTATAACCATAAAAAGTTACTAGAATAACAGTATTTGTCTTATCATACATTTTTCTTAAGGATATAAGGTCTGAAATACAAATGTATATTATTATTTAATGACTTCAGTCCTCAGATCATTCCAGTGATTTACCAGAAAATCACAAAAGTTATGAGGATCACACCAAAACTCAGAGGGAAAAATCTGGATATTCTGTGAACATCTCTAGAGTTGAGAGGTATAAATACCTCTCAGCCTCTTACTTAGATCAAGAAATCTGGACAAAACTAAAAATAATAGGGGTACAAAGGCCCAAAATATAGACACTTTTAAGTACTGCTCTTACAAACTTTGAAAGTAGATAGAAATACAGGTTTTGCATTAGCATGAATTTTCTGAAGGGTATGAAGTATGAACTCAACTGTCTGTCATTATTTTCTGACTTGAGCCTCAATGATCTGCCAGTGATTTGCCAGAAAATAACAATTTTATGAGAAAAAGTCCAATAATATGAGGCAAACATCTGGACATTCTGTGAAAATCTGTACAGTTGAGAGGTATGCTGGACAGAGCCAAATAATGACAGATTTTAAATATTGCTCTTATAAACATAAAATCAGTAAGGTTGCCATTAGGTTTCCTTACCTCTCAACCATAGTAGATCAATGTTATGCTGTTAAGCAGAATGTACAATTTTTTTTTTTGGTAATTATTGCCAACTGTCTTTTTATTGCACTTTGGAGCTTTTCTCCCTGGCTCTGGCCTCCTCATTAAACAAATGTGAAATAAATAAGTAAATATCTACTTTATTATGCGCACAGCAAGATGGTCAGTCCATGGAAAATTGTCTTACACTGATACTGGTCCTTGGTGCAAAAAAAGTTGGAGACCACTGATCTAGAGCCAAGGTTCGTGCTACTGGGTGACTAGCCCTGCCAGACACACTCACACTTATGTCCAGTTAGCAGTATTCAGTCCACCTGCTGCATGTCATTGGGATGTGGTAGAAAACTGGACTACCAGGAAAAAAACCCACACAAACACAGGAAAGACATGCAGAGTCCACACAGAAGGCACACCAGCTGGAATTGAACCAGCAAACATATTACTGTGAGGTAACAACATTATTTATTAAATCACAGTGCTGTCCATTGATAGCTAGAGTATTAAGACAAAAATCTCAAACCAGACATGCATTTTGACCATCTTTTTCATATTTGGAATTCAGTAAATATAACTAAAATATTAATTTATTATTTGTATGTTTACTAGGACTGCAGTGGTGGTGCTGCGGTAGCGTTGTCGCCTCACACTAAGACGTTGTCTTGTTCGATTCTCAGCTAGAGCATCTTCTGTGTGGAGACATGCATGAATGGGTGTACCTTCATTGAAGGTTGTGTATCAGAGCTGGCAACTCGGCATGTAAAAATCTACTGCCAATCATTAGCGGACCGGAGTTCCGCTGTGGCGACCCTTAACCAGGAAAAGCCGAAAGACACAACATTTGTATGTACTAGAAAAATTAAAGCCTTTCCTTTCACTGATATCAAATCAAAGTAATAAATGCTATTATAAAAACAAGACCAGTCTTACAGAAAGCATGTCTGAACTTGATTAACAGTCTGTTTCTCTTTAACATTTAAGGATAATGAAATTGCTGATAAAGATAATAAAATCAAGTAGAAAGAAAAAAACATATTAGATTGTTGATTAAAAGTATACTGTTTCCATTTTCCATCTCTGTATTTATTACCTGTGAAATCCTCATTTTCATATGCTTCTTATTTTGATGTCTTGTTTACTTGTTTAATGAAGTTATTAGGATGCTTTCTTAATATCCATGTGTCTTTAAACAGGCATTGTAGTTTAGACTACATGTAATATAAAAATAAATTAATGATAAAAAAAATGCAGTATCAATCAATAATGTAAATATGGCCACAGCCAAAACTTTGTGCTGGACTTACGAAGGCTTGCACGGAGTCTAAGAGTAGTGTAAGATGACAGACAGCCAATATGTCTGCCGAGCGATCCAGCAATAGCCGGCAGGGGCATGCATGAGAGCTTCTAAAGCTACTCTTGCACGGACAGTGTTATGGTATGCAAATTACCTCATTTGCTGCTGAAATCTATGCAAATGAGGTAAATTTGTGATCCAGGAAACACTAACCTGTCCGTGTAAGAGTAGTGTTATTTGCAGAAATGTACTCCGTTGGTAACGGAGTACCGTTCTGCAAATAGCTAAACGGAGCTATGACAGCTCCAAATAAAGGATGCATCTAGTTGAGGAAGCATGTCAATGGCCAAATATAAGGCCATTGGCATTCACAAATGCTGTAAATCCTTAAAATCCATTTTTTCCCCCGATAGCAGATGTTTAAGCATAGCGCAGTGCTGCGCAAATGTGCGGCACTTTAAATAAAATGAAAAAAATTGAAAAATAGCCAAAAATGGGCACTTTCACTAAAAAGCTTGTTCTGCCATGCAGGTGAATGGCAGGCTGAAAACAACATGGCCACTGAGTAGTGGTTGCTAAGTGGGAGAAGCTCAGTGTGAGAGATGTAACCAAGCATTAGTAGGCAATCCTATGCAAATGAGGAAAAGGATAGTGAATCCCGATTTTCCCCGGCATGTGAGCCATGTCCCTAGAGTGTAAGTGTAGGAGTAGGTGAGTAGCAGAGTAGAAGATAGGTGACATCATGAGAGGGTATGTCTGAAAGACTGTAAGCTTATTGGGGCACAGTGGCTTGTGTTTGCCCTGAGTTGCTCAGGATTGCAAGAGACGTGTCTGCAGTTGTTCTAGCTGAAAACAAGAAACCAAAGGCGTATGCCGTGGATATATCTGAAATTTCTTGCAAATGGGCACACAGCATGTGCGCGCATGTGCGCGTGTTTGCGCTTGATTGTGCGGTGTGGCGCTGCCATGGGCGGAAACATAAAGGGAAAAGAAAGGAAAAGAAGTAGTAGGAAGTTAAGCAAGGAGAACTAGCAGAGCTGCCAGGTGAAATATATCAGAATCAGCCAATTACACAGGCAGTAGACTAGCCCAGCCCAGCCCAGCAATTTAAACTCTGTGAACAGCAGTATACCCTGTTTTTTCCCCAAGAACTCTGCAACACTGCAGTATACAAAAAGTGAAAACTTAAAAAGCTTAATTCAGACAAAATGTTAGGGGCTGCTATTGCTATCATAAACCAACATAAGCAAGATGCTGAGGGTGGTGATGTTGTGAATGCTGCTGAGCAACCCGCAGTGAAGAGAAGGAGAAGAGTGTACAGACCCAGGGTAACCTACCAGGGGGATACATGAGCTGGAGATAGTGTAGCGCTATAGAGTGGACAGAGACCTCCTGCAGCAAATTGTTGAGCTGTGCCGGCCACACCTCACACACAGAACCAACAGTGGGGAACCCATCCCTGTGGATACCAAGGTATGTGTTGGCCTATGAATACTAGCTACAGGTACCTTCCAGAGACCAACTGGTGATATGATGGGGGTTTCATGGGCATCAGCATCCAGGGTACTGCACCAGTTCCTGGATGCCATGTCAGCACATGTCGGTGACCACGTATATTTCCCCAATTCCCATGAGGCATTGGCCAGCAATATGCATCTTTTCCATCAAATAGCAGAATACTCTGAGGTAGTGGGTGCAATAGACTGCATGCACATACACATCAAAGCACCATCCGGTGAGCGGAGTAGGGTCTACATCAACCGCAATGACGTCCACTCCATCAACTGCCAGGTCGTATGCAATGCCCAGGGCATAATAATGAATGTGTGCGCTGGCTGCACTGGAAGCTATCATGATTCCCACATCTGGCATCTGATGCAGATCTAAAAGAGATTTGCCAATAGGGACATCCCTGACAGTCACCTAGTGGGGGATGCTGGATATGCACTGGAGCCGTGGCTGATGACACCCATCAGAAATGCACACACACCCGAACAAGAACTTCATAATGAGGCACACGCACAAACAAGAAACATTATTTAGCATGTGTTTGGGGTGCTTAAGTCATGGTTCCGGTGCCTGAACACATCTGGTGGAGCCTTGCAGTACTCACCATCTACATGTACCCAAATTTTCATGGTATGTGCCATGCTACACAATATGATCCTGTGAAAACAGCTGCAGCAGGGACAGCATGGGGCAGGGCCAAACAGCCCCCCACCATTGCCAAGGCCTGCACAGGCACAGCGTGACTCAGAGGAGGAACAACCTGAGCCTACCCCAGTAGGCAGAAGGAGGCGTGCCCAGTATGCCTTGGCATTGGCAAAGAGGCAACGCATAGCACATACACTGACTCAGTAGAAACCCTGGAAATTACACCTCACTCTGACTCTCACATACAATAAAAGGGATGCCTAACTTGACACTACCTGTTTTCAAACATGTATAGGGAGTGTACTATGTGCATCCGACATAGGCAGCCCTGCAGCACCACCTGAGACATGATTGCCCTATTTTAAGCAATATAAAGCACTTTTAAGCACATTTTACCACTATTTAGCATATTTAAACACAATTGTGTGAAGCTGTGCACCTCGCTAACTAGCGCAACATCGGGCAATGTTGAGCAATGTTGGGCAATTTTGGGCAAGGTTGGGCAAAGTTGAGTAAAGTCAGGTAAACACGCTCACACCTGCTTTACTGTTCCTTAAGCAGTCTGGTCTGCCCAGCAGGAAAATAAAAAGCAGTGACCGGGCTTGAACAAAGGATACTGTGCACTATAGTCACAGTACTGAACCACTAAGCCATGACAGCATTTCACTGGTGCAGACATAGCAGGACAATTGCAGACTAACACAAAAACAAACAAATGCTGTATCATGCCCTCTGAAGATGCATATGAGTAACTTCCCCCTAGGCCTATGCAGACAGATAACAGCAGGTCAGGCAGTGTGATGTGGGTTGGGTAGGCTATGAAGTCACAAACTAATATACGTGAAATTGGAAGTTAAGATCTGTAGTACAGTAGTATGCCTCAAGCCAGTACGATAGGCCACAGTACAGACTGAAATGGAGTACCTGACATAGCAGTGCAGGCCTAGCAAATGTGTATAAGTGTCAGGTGAACCCCTCATCCTATGTACACTCACAGTAACAATCAGGTGTGCCCCCTGTGTAGAAATGTACAACTAATAGCTGTCCCCCCTGTATGTAGAAATGTTGATAAGTCTATGCAAAGTGACTCATGGAAGCCCTGCAGGCACAGTGTGCTTCCTGTCGATGTACAACACAAAGGTGAGCCTTGAAGTAAAAACCAACTTGATTTTTCACACACGTATAGTATATATGTCCATACTGGGCATGCTTACACACTTTAACAAATTTAACAAATTTTAGTCAGCAACATACTGAAAGGTCATACTGGGCATGCTCACACACAAATAAATGAAGCAAATGTCAGTCAACAAAATACTGAAAGGTCATACTGGGGATACTCACACACTTAGGCCATGTCTGAGTACAGCAGTGGGCCACACATATCCGGCAGTTGCAGTTCTTACCCCAGAAACTTGTCACTATTCACCAATCCTGCCTTGCGCACACAGTTATATGAAAACAGACCCATATAATATAGTGGACTCCTGTCATAATCAAACTATGTATTACAAGTACTTAAGTTGTTCAAAGAAAGTGAAAATTCAAAGAAGATCAGTAAATATCCGATCAGTATCATCAATAAACAATGAGCACTCCTAACATTATCCAATCCATGTTCTGGCAAAAATATTGTCAAAGAGTCCATAGAGAACAATGAAGCTTTCTTTCGCTATGCCATAAATATCAATGTAAACTCATATATGTTCTGAGTCAGTGCAAACTGTAAATGAATACATGTACATGACTGACATTGCCAACATCTTGTCAGACAGGTTCATACATATTTACTCCCCTCTCACTGACAAAAGGGCCCATTATCATACCCAGAGATTGTGAAAACCCAGAAATCACATATACAATGGTTAAACAGCTCTTTCCAAACCTAAAATCATGGCGTCTATGGGATGACATGGTTTCCCTAGCTGTGTCATATGTGAACTCCAAAACAAACAGACCCTGCACCTGAACAGTCTGTTGAGACTCACCCTCTGTACAGGATATGAAACTGTTGAATGGGTTATAGCAACGTTTGGCACACTCTACAAGTGTTGGTGCACAATGGACCATGGGAACTATTGTCTGATAAGCCTACTAAGCCTGATCTGCAAGGCCATGGAGTCCATCATGATGGAATGCATAAACAGAGCTAATGGGAGCCTACAAACACCCAACCCTACCCATTTTAGTTTGGTCAGGGGCAGATCATGGTTCCCAAACCTGCTAGACTGTTTTCAAGGCAGTCACCCAGGACATACATCAATGAAATGAGCTACACATGTCCCACATAGACCTTGAAAAGCCCTTTTTCAACATCCCAGACACATGTCACATCCACAAAATCAACAACCTGTGCATAAATATGTATGTCATCTGATAGGTTCATAGGTTCATACTAGGCTATCTGCCCTAGCACATTCATAAGCCTAGCCAGAGTGTGTTTGGCTTTCACCACCCATTTTAAATTAATTTTGCTATGCCCTTTTTCGAGGTTAGTATACTGTGCCTCTGTCTAACAGTGACACAGAAGTGATACCAAGGGTAAACCTACGATCTCCCATCCACTCATCAAGATTCCTCTTGAAGGCAGTCAATGAAGGACTCTGGCTAACCTGGACTGGGATTTTATTCCAGAGTGAAGGGAGCCTCTGGGTTATGAATCTGTCCCTCCAGCATGTCCTATTTATTTCAGTGCTGAGGTTCAAGTCTCTCAAGCGCGTAGCTCGATGGGATTTGGATTTTCTGAGGTGCAGCATGTCCATTAATTCCGGGTTGGACATGGCTTTATACGTCAGGCACAGATCGCCTCTGAGCAGGCGGTATGCTACTGAGTATAGCTGGAGTTTCTTTAACCGGGCAGCATATGGCATCTGTTTGAGCCCTTTGATCCTCTTGGTGATGTACTTTTGGGGTCTTTCCAGTTGCTGCAGGTGTCTGGTAAGGTACATCCCAAAAGGGGCATTGTACTTAGTTATGTGCCTGATGAGGGATGAGTAAAGAGGCATGATAACCTCCCCTAATCTAGATGTGAATTCCTTCATGATTAGGTGGGCTATATAAAATTTTTTCTAACCACTTTGGCTACATGGTGTCAAATGAGAGATTGATATCAACTTGGGTCCCCAGGTCCCTAATTACTTCTTCTGTACTTAATGATTTTTGCCAAAGGGGATGACTATACACTTTTTGGCATTGAGCTTGAGGCCATGGCTCTGGCACCAGTTGTCTGTTTCAATGAGGCCCTTTTGGAGGATGCTTGTGTCAGCTGGAGTGTCGATTATGGCGCCCAGTTTGCAGTCATCTGCGAACTTGGTCAGCCACAGTCCTTCCGTGTTGCCCTGTACCTCCGAGAAATATATACCGAACAAGAGAGGTCCCAGGACTGAGCCTTGTGGGATGCCACCTGCAACTGGTTTGGAGAATGACATGGCTCCAGCAATTCTAACCATGTGGGTTCTGTCCTTGAGCCAGTTTGCAACCCATCTAGTGACATAGGGGTTTATATTTAAGCTGGTGAGCTTATCTATAATGCCTGAGTGGGGTATTGTATCGAAGGCTTTTGAGAGGTCCAGGTAGGCTGTGTGGACCACCTTCCCCTCGTCAATGGCCTTGGTGACTGTGTCTAAGAAATCAACCAGGTTTAAGAGGCAGGATCTGCCCTTAACAAAGCCAAACTGGGTAGGATCCAGTGTCTGTAGGTCCCCAATATCTTTATTTATGAGGTCCATGATGATCCTTTCCATAGCTTTGCAGACCAAGCTAGTAAGGCTTATGGGGCTATAGTTTCCAGGATCCGTTGAGGCACCACCTTTGTGGAGAGGGACCACTGTTGCTGTACGCTACTCTTTGGGTACATATCTTTTAGTAAGGCTGAGATTGAACAGTAGTTTTATGTTTGGGTTTAGCTCTTCTTGGAGTTCATGTAGGATGCAGCCCGGGATACCGTCTGGTCCCATTGATGCTGTGTTTTTTGCTTTGGAGAGGGCAGCTCTTACCTGAGCATCTGAGATGTCAGGGGGGGCAGCACTCTGCTGGGATAGATATTTGCCCTTTTGGTGGGGAGGAGGGGGAGATGTTTGTGCTGAACCTGTCAGCTAGGATGTTGGCAATGTCTGTGGGTTCAGTGTATTTTTTGTCATTTTGGACTAATTCTGAGCATATCTGGGAATTCCCACCCAGGTTCCTAACATAACTAAAGAAAGCCTTCTGATTATCCTTAGTGTCCTGTGTTATTTTTCTCTCAAAGCTGGCCTTAGATGATTTTATGAGTGCCCGTAGTTTTTTGCTAATACTGATCAGAGATGCCTTCCATTTTTGGGATTTTGTTCTATCATGTAGTAGCTTCCTCCTTCTATTGTATAGTTTGTTTATGGCTGGGGTCTACCAGACAGGACGTCTGCCTTTGGAGGATTTGGTCTTGGTTTCATTTGGGATTGCATGATCCATGCATTCCTTAAGGTGTTCATAGAATGCATTTATAAAGGATTCTGCTGTCTGGGCCATATTTTCCACAGGCCCAGGGGCTTTGAAGGATTCCACCTCAGTTTTGAGGAGTGTGAAATTTGCTTTAGAGAAGTTTTTCACTGTGGTTTTCAGGGCAGGGTGTGGAGTCAGGATGTGAATATCCAGTGAGATTAGTTTATTCTCTGATCTTATTTGTGAGGGATACACTTATGGTCTGGAGCATAGAGTCCCCATGTTGGTGATGATCAGGTCCAGTATGTTTTCCCCTCTTGTGGGAGTGGTAACAAGTTGTTCCATAGCATTTGAGTTCATAAATTCTAGGAACCTTTGGGCTAGGGTGTTGGAGCTAGAGTAATGCTCCCAGTCTAAGTTTGGGTAGTTGAAGTCACCCAATATAATGGTGTTTGGAGAGACCTTCATATTTTCCAGTGTTCTCAGGAAGGCCGAGTGGGGTTCCTGGGTTTGGGAGGGTGGTCTGTAGCAGGCTATAAACTGGAAGGCAGTTTTACCTACCGTTAGTTGCACATGGATAGTCTCTGATGCTTCGTGCTGTGCCACCATCCTGGAGGTGTGGGTATCTTTGACGAATATTGATACTCCCCCTCCTTTTGTGGTTTGGTCCAAGTTTTGTGGCTGAAAAGCATGGGGTATGAGGTATAACCTGGTAGTGCTGGGGTGGTCTCGGGAGCCTTGAACCAAGTTTATGTTACTACACAGATATCGATGTTCTCCATGCTAAGGAGAGTTTTGAGTGCATGCATCTTGAGGTTTAGACTTCTGGCGTTGAGTAGCATTACTCTTAGTTTCTTATCCCTTGTGATACCTATGGAGGTGGGTTTGTCTTTTGAGCCTTGCCTAAAAAAGGCACTATGGGGGTAGCAAGAGCCTTTGCCAATATCTGAAAGCCCAGGGGTGACAGGTTCAAGTCGTCCCTAGCGAAGCATCATGGCTTGTCGAGCATGTCATCCCAGGCTGACAGGCATTGGATCCCCTTTGAATGACACCAATACTTAAGCCAATTGTTGAAATTGATCATCTTGTCTTCATATTGTGGCATCATTCTTGGTGAGGGTAAGATGCTACTCAAGGTCAGGGTCATACCGGCCTGGGCTACATGCTCAGAGAGCTCCTCTATGTCTCTTTTCATGTAGTCCAGAGAGGTACGTCTCAGGTCATTCACACCAGCATGGACATTACTGAGTCATATTTGTACTTGCCTTGGAGTGACCTGAGTGCTTGTGTTATGTGGCGGATCCTAGTGCCCGACAGGAAGCTCACCATGTCCTTCTCCTTGTTCAGCCTGGTGAGCAGGACCTCAGTGTGCCTGATGATAGAGTCACCTATTACAAGTGTATCAGGTGTGTTGTTTAGCCTTAAGGGCTGTGACTGTTTGGCACACTGGCTTTGTGAGCTATGTGTTGCACGTGTTTTGTTTCGGGGTAGCGGTTGCTTGGGTGTCTGCTTTGGAGGTCTCTGCTGCTTAGGCAGATTTTTATTTAGAGCCTCCGAGTATGTTTTTGTGTGTTTATGTGTTTGGTTTGCTGTCATGGTAGGTCTATGTGAGACTGGAATTGTAGTGAGTGTGGTTTCCTTCTCCTCCTGACTGGTTGAGAGAGCTTAGCCTCCAGTATGGCTATATGGTTGCATCTCTCACATGTGTTGGAATTTGTTGGGAGGAGGAGAGGGTTGTCTGTGTACATGAGGCAGTTGTAACATTGCCTCAAGATTCCCAGATTCACCAGCTGGACCGGAGAGGAGATTGACAACTGACCTTTGGACATGCTAGAATAGTATTGGGAATTCCTTTATAATTGAAAAAAAAGGGCCAACGGGGAAAGAGGTACTCAAGGGGAGTTTGTGAGGGTGTAGTGCTTTTAATATTTTAGTGCTGACTTATATAATTGCTTTAGTGAGCAAGTGCCAGGTAACTTAAATGCAATGTGTTACAGGTAACTTAAATACAAAAATGACAAACAGTAACTTTCTTTCAAGTGAAACAAGGAAATAAGTACAGTAAGCAATGCAGATATCACTAGGGATCCACAGAAGTGCTGAAAAGCCGTGTTTTAGGTGGAATTAGTGTTTCAGAGAAATAACAAGCAAACAAACAACAAGCATACAAATAAAGCTAGATTCAGCAGGCCTGGATCTAGTCTATGCTACAGCAAGCAAGGTGTTCCAATTTCAGTAAGAAACAGTTCAAATATGCAGGCACTATAAGCCTTTAACCAGAAATTCCCAGCTCAGAAGGGCAGAGTCCAGCCTCTCCTCCCACAAGAGTGCAGACCACAAACTCTTTTAGTGTAAAATAACTGGTCTGAAGCCCAAGTGCTTAAACCAGAATTAATACACTTTTAGAATAACACACTGAGCCCTCAATCAGCCTTTCTCAACTTAGAAGGATGTAAGCTACCTGTTCTGCCACTACAGTGCAGACCACAAACCTTCTTAATGTAAAACAACTGGCCTGAAGCCCAAGTGCTTAAACCAGAATTAATACACTTTTAGAATAACAGACACTGAGCCTCAATCAGCAGTTCCCAACTTAGAAGGATGTAAACTACCTGTCCTGCCACCACAGTGCAGGTCACAAACCTTCCTAATGTAAAACAACTGGTCTGAAGCCCAAGTGCTTAATCCAAAAGACTTAGAATGATAGCTACACTTTAATCAATTTACTACCAATCAGTAATAAATACAATTGAATACTTTAAAGAATGCCTGGATTAGTGCTCAAGTTATACAAACAAAGCTAGATTCAGCAGGCCTGGATCTAGTCTATGCTACAGCAAACAAGGTGTACCAATTTCAGTAAGAAGCAGTTTAAATATGTAGGCACTATAAGCCGTTAACCAGAAATTCCCAGCAAGAAGGGCAGAGTCCAGCCTCTCCTCCCACAAGAGTGCAGATCATGAACCCTTTTAATGTAAAATAACTGGCCTGAAGCCCAAGTGCTTAAAACAGAATTAATACACTTTTAGAATAACAGACACTGAGCCCTCAATCAGCAGTTCCCATCTTAGAAGGATGTAAGCTACCTGTCCTGCCACTACAGTGCAGACCACAAACCTTCCTAATGTAAAACAACTGATCTGATGCCCAAGTGCTTAAACTAAAAGGCTTAGAATGAGTTACACCAAGCAGTAATAAATACAACTGCGTACTTTTAAGATGATGCAAAAGCAAAATAAAGTAGGAAGAAACACAAATACAGTAAAAGCAGATTTTTTTTTTGAGTGAGCAAATGAGATGGGCCCAGGAGTTACAGGACAGAAACAAGTGCAAAAGCAGGCCTTCAAATCAGAAAGTTGAGAGAGATGGAAGACCGCCCAAACGGCCAATAACTACAAATTCTGGGCCAGAACCACTCCTTATGTGGTAGACAGGTTACCTAGTGCTTACCACTCCCACTGATAAGCTAGAAGGCTTCCCTCCAACACAGAAAGGCTTGTGGGCTCAGAAGCTTACAAATAGTCCTGGATACAGCAAATCTGTATCTGGAACACTAATTACAGAAAAGGTAAGAAACAGGCTTATAATTTTTTTTTCAGAAAAGTAGCAAAAACAGTAGTAAAAACAATTTACATGCAGTGCAAGCTGGCACATTTGAGTATGTAGCAATATTAGTCCACACACAGTTTGAAAAAAATGAATTAATTTAAAAAGGACTAAAAGCAAGTGCAGAAAGGGTTTATTAGGTAGAATGCGGTAAAGAGATGGGACTGGGGGAGTGTCATAGATCAAATCTACAGTGGGGCTAGCACTGCAAAAGCCACCAAATTTAAACTACAACCAAGAACAGGGAGGGGGGGTTGGGGAAATGTTTCAACAGAGATGTGAGGAATCAGAGTGCAAATTATAAAACCAAAAAAATATATACTGATCTCTGTATATTTGCAGAACACTGAGACAACAGATATCTAAGCAACAATTTAGCTCTTTAATACAGAATAATACAGAAAAATATATTCAGTTCTATATATTTGCAGATAGTCTTGTAAGGCTGTCTCTCAACACACAGGTCCACTTTAAATGCAGACTGCTGCTATTAACAATTCAAATTAAGGGAACCTTGAGTTAACAACACAAAAGCAATAGAAACCAAAATGGGTGGGGGGGGGGGGGTTCAACAGAGATGTGAGGAATCAGAGTGCTAATTATAAAAACAAAAAATACATACTGATCTCTGTATATTTGAAGAACACTAAGACAACAGATATCTAAGCAACAATTTAGCTCTATAATACAGAATAATACAGAAAAATATACTCAGCTCTATATATTTGCAGATAGTCTTGTAAGGCTGTCTCGATTGCCAACCGGGGCACAGATAGATCCCACAAGGTAAGAATTGTGATCTCCTATTCAAGCTGGTAATAACTGCTGTCCCCCATGGCTCAGTCCTGAGACCCCTCCTGTCTGGTGTATACTTTTCAGAAATACAGTCAAACACATGAGGGCTATATTTAGCAAAGTTTATGGATGACTGCAAAAAAGTTGTCATAATCGATGTATGGGACAACATAGACATCCTTAAAAAGGGTCTCAGTAAGACAGATGTGGTGTCAAAATTATGGCCTCGAGCTACAGTCATACAAATACCACATAGGTGCCAACACCCTAAATATGGAGGTGATAATAAGGGATCTATGGGCACATGTGGATAGTCATCTCTACTTCCAGAAATACATTCACAAAGTGGTTAGAAAATCATGCTATGTGTTCCCACAAACTGCCACAGTCATTGCATGTAGGTCAAAGGAGGTTCCCTCTATTCATCAGTCATCAGACCTGTCAGAGAGTACCACAACACACTTGCGATGAATCTGACTAGGCACCTTCAGCAGCTGGAAAGACCACTGAAGTACCTCAACAAGAGGATTACTGGCCTCAAACAGTTTCCCCATGCAACAAGACTGAATTTAACTCAATCTGTACTCTGTTGCATACTGTCTATTCAGGAGGTCTCTGCCCAACAGACAGGTCCATGTCCAATGCAGAACTGATGTACATGCGCTATCTGAAGTAAACCCAAGCACACTGTACCACATGCTCTAGAGATATCATCATCACAACATTAAATAGAACATGTTGGAGGGATACATTACTAACTCACAGACTTACCTTGCTTTGAAACAGTCTCCCAACCGACATTAAGCCGAGACCCTCACTGACACTCTTCCAGTGGAGCCTTGATGAGTGTATGTGAAACTGAACTGTCACACCATGGATCACTTCATCAGCTCTACTACACAGAGGCCTAGAGAACTAACTCCATGGGTGGTGATAGCTGCACACTCTGGCCATATTAATATATGCCTTCAGCCTCTTACCTACCTATGTACCTATATATACATATACATGAACTGAATAAGCTCTCACACAGCTATAACCATATTGCCAGATTCGCAACTAACTCCACCTACAGAACACATCACTGCCAGAACCTGAAACAACTGTGCTGGCTTGAACTCCCCAACTTAATTACACTAAATCAACTCTTAGTTGCCCACAAAGTTCTTTACCATCCTGAAAATACCCCCTCACTCTCTAATATAATAAAACCATACAACAACCTGGGATCACTAAGATCGGCTGACAAATTAATGGTCCATACTTACAAAGCCAACAATTCTGCAGGCGATTCTCTGTTTGCCAACTCTGTTGCCAAGACCTGGAAATCTCTACCAAATCATATCACATTGCAATCCTCCTTAAACCTTTTCAAAAAAAGCATTACACAGTATCTTACAATCAACTGGCTTTGTCCATGCTCCTTCCCTGACTAAGCTGCATCATTATTCACTATAATTAACCAACTTGTTTTCTAACACTTGCAGGCCGTTCTCTACAAGCATACTGTGCTGATTGTAACTGTTAATGTAACTGAGATTTTTGTAAACAAATGCAATGATACTATATATTTACTACTGTATAACTTTTTCAATATAAATAATCTGTGTGTTTATTCTTGTAAAAACTGAAGTTATCATGTTGGAGCTTTTCTCCCCGGGCCTCCACTGAAAATGGACATATATCCAGTTGGACTATCCCGGTAAACAAATGTAAAATAAATAAATAAATAAATATATATATATATATATATATATATATATATATATATATATATAGGGGGAACACAGTATAATAAGCCATAGATGGATGGCCAGAGATGTGTGTAAGAGGGTGACCATGACAAGGAGCCATCCAGGACTGTCCCACCCAGCACACATCCCAATGGCACGAAAGACATGTGGTGCACATCTCTCCCACTGTACATAACAGCCACTAGTATCTGTAAGCATTACAGTGTATGTGGTCCATGTGCCTGCTGTACAACATGACTGTACAATGAAGTACACATCTACTATCTGTAGACATGTACCTGTCACATAGGTTCATAGGTATGTGGTAGACTATCTCCACAAAGGCATATATCAGCCTACGCAAGTTGTGCAGCTTTCACCACACAATTGGGTAGTCTCCCAAGGCCTAGTTCTAATAGTTAGTACTCTAAGCCCCTTTCTAGTGGGGCTGCTGATGTGATGTCTGGCATGAATTGTCTATTTCCCATCCACCCATCAAGGTTCCAATTGAAGAGTGTCAGCAAGGGGTTCTGTCGAGACTCTGTTCCACAGTAAGGCAAGTGTCTGGGATGGTACTCTATCCCACCAACATGTTGTATTCATCGTTGTGATGAGGTTCATATCCCTGGAATGTGTAGGTCGACTCAATATTGTTATCTGTAGATGGAGCATGTTCAACAGTTATGTGCTGGACATGGCTCTGTATGTTAGGGAGAGTGTGCCTCTGAGTAGGCGGTACGCAACGAAGAACAGATTTAGTTTTCCCAGTTGTGTTGCATAACACAATTGTTTGAAGCTAGTAATCCTCTTGGTGAGGTACCTTTGTGGTCTCTACAGCTGCTGGATATGCTATGTCGAGTACATCCAAAATGGTGCACTGTACTCAATGATGGGTCTGATAACGTAAGAGTAGAATGCCAACACTACCTCTTTGGATTCTGATGCAAACCCTTTGTTGATTAGGTGGGCCACATAGGATCTCCCAATCACTTTCGCAACATGGTTGTCAAAGGAAAGATGACTATCTACTTGTGTCCCCAGATCCCTTATCACCTTGTCATTTTTAAGGGGGTAACACCTATGTGGTAGTCTGTGGGTATTTTGTGTTCAACAAAGAGGATCACTATGCATTCCTCCACAGTGAGCTTGAGGCCATGATTCTGACACCACACATCTGTCTCATAGAGTCCCTTCTGGAGAATATGTCTGTCGTCCAGGGAATCTATTATGGCAAACACTTTACAGTTCCCAGCAAACTTATCAACCACAACCTTCCTGTGTTGGCATGAACATTTGAGAAGTCTATACTAAACAGAAGGGACCCCAGGACTGAACCTTGGGGGACACCAGTCATTACCGGTGTAGAGTCTGACATGTAGCCAGCAACTCTTAATGTGTGGGATCTATCTGTGAGCCAGTTTGCAATCCATCTTGTGATGTATGGATTCATGGCCAGGTTGGTGAGTTCATCTATGATACCTGACTGGGGAATGGTGCCAAAGGCCTTAGCGAGGTATAGGTAGGCTGTGTTGAGCTCATTTCAATCATCTGTAGCCTGGGTAACTGTCAAAGAAATCCTCCCAGTTCAGGAGGCGTGGTCTGCATTTGACAAAGCCAAACTGGGTGTGCTCAATTGTCTGAAGGTTCCCAATCTCTGTATTGTTGACTTCCATTATGATTGGCTCCATTGCCTTGCAAAACAAACTCGTCAGGCTCATAGAGCATGAATGCCAAGGGGTTTGTGTGGCCCCACCCCTGTGGAGTGTGAAGAACGTTGCTGTGCAACATTCTATGGGTACATATCCTGTAGAGAGCATATAGAGAGAGGTATAGGTATCCTTGATGAATATGGATACATCCTCACCCTATGTGCTATGATTCAGGTTCTGATGCTGGAAGGTATGGAATGAGTAGTATCCTGGTAGTGCTGGTGTGCTGTCTGGAGCCTTGAACTAGGTTTCTGTTACTGCACAGATATCAATATCCTCCATAATAAGAAGTGCCTCGAGTGTGTGCATCTGGTGGCTAAGACTTCTGGCAATGAGTAGCATTTAGCTCACTTTGTGGTTATTTGTGTTGGTTATGGGGTTTGGTCTGTCCTGCGTGACCAGTGTTCCACACCTGAAGTCAGCGCCTCATTGGTCCCATCTGACCGTAAGCTAATTACCCTACATATCCACATTCTGGACCCACACTGCCATTAAGGAAACCATGTTAAGAAATGTCTCCAAAGCCAACTCCATGCTTCTTAAGACAGAAGTGCTGAACTGCAGGACACCCATGCAGATGGCAATACAGTAATGACTACTGAATCATTCCCAATTGCACTTTATAAGCACTTACATGACTGCATGCATCGTGCTATCCCAAACAGAACCAAGACGCTATCCTTCAAGAAAAGGAAGCCAATCTGGTATTCCCCTGCCATAAACAAACTGCCCAACAGAAGGAAGAAAATGTTGCAAAAGAGGGTAAAATCCCATGAATGGAGGAGCTCCATGGTCAACATCAGTAAGAAGCTGTGATCTCTGATAAAATCCTCCAAAGCTAGTTACGAAAACAAAATTGACACTGATTCTAAAGACAACCACAAAGCATTCTATAGCTATGTCAAGAATCGCAATGACAACACTCAGATCTGCTCTGAGTTACAGCACAATGTCGCTAAATATACAGACCAAACAGATACTACCAACATTCTGGCAGATAGGATCAGTGCTAACTTCACCCCCCTCTCACCAATGAAAGAGCACATCTCTATAACGGAAGTTGCTGTCATCACGGCTGCACAGGTAAAAAACACTCTCGATGTTTGCCAAGGGGTTTTGTGGCCCCACCCCTGTGGAGTGTGAAGAACGTTGCTGTGCAACATTCTATGGGTACATATCCTGTAGAGAGCATGGGTGTATCCATTTACCTTATGTCCATGGGACCAGATAACTTCCCCAACTGTGTTCTACACAAACTACAGAGCGAACAGGCACCACACCAACGTACCATGTTCAGTCATAGCCTCACCTCAGGCTTTGTGCCTGCTGAATGGCACACAGTGACGGTTATCCCACTACACAAGTGTGGAGACACCATGGACCCCAGGAACTAGCACCCCATTAGCCTGATGAGCCCGCTCTGCAAGGCCATGGAATGTATCATCATATAACTTATAAAAAAAGACATTGGTAATCTCCAAACTCTGGACCACAACCATGTTGGGTTTGTAAAATGCAGATCATGTCTCCTAAACCTGATAGACATCATTGAAGCAGTCACCAGAACCATAGACAAGGGCAAGGTGGTTTACACAGCCTATGTAGATCTTGCCATGGCTTTCAACACCATCCCCCACTCTGGAATTATAGATAAACCCACTAAACTAGGTATAAATTGCTATGTCATAAGATGGTTTGCCAACTGGCTCACTGACAGAGCATGTGCTATGAAAGTAGCAGACCCCAAGTACAACTTTGGACCAGTGACAAGAGCAGTACCACAGGGTTCAGTCCTGGGTCCTGTCTTGTTTGGTATCCACTTCCCTGAAGTAAACTTTAACATGGAAGGTCTGTGGCTAATGAAGTTTCCAGATGACTGCAAACTAGGAGCCATAACTGAAACTACTAAAGATGTGGACATCCTACAAAAGGTCCTCACTGAGACAGATGCCTGGTGTCAAAGCCATAGCCTCAAGCTCAATGCCAAAAAGTCATCCCCTTTGGTAAAAACTCTGTAGCCATGAACTACAATATAGGCGGTAGTATACTTAACACTGAAAGTGTGATAAGAGACCTTGGGTCACAGGTGGACAGTGGACACACCTGTGATAATCACATCCCCACAGTAGTCAGGAAATCCTTCTACATGGCACACCTCATCACAAAAGGTGTCTCATGCAGAATAGAAGAGGACATTGTTCCCCTCTACTCATCACTCACTAGATCCATAATAGAGTACAACACCCATTTTGCTATGTACCTCACAAGACATCTACAACAGGAAAGCCTGCAGAAATACCTCACAAAGAGCATTAGTGGCCTGAAATACATGCCATACACAGACCGTCTCAAAATGCTCCAGCTGTACTCTCTCGCATATCTCCTACTCAGAGGTGATCTCTGCCTAACATACAAAGCTATGTCAAACACAGAGCTGTTGGACATGTTCCACGTAAAACACTCACAATTCCACTTATATTCGGCCCCAAAACCGAGAGTGAAATACAAAAGGAAGGGGTGTATCCATTTACCTTATGGATACCCACACCTTCAGGTTAGTGGCACAGCATGAGGCCTTGGAGACCATGCAGGTGCAACTAACATTGGGCAAAGCTGCTTATCAGATTGTAGCCTGCTACAGATCACCTACCTTGTCTCAGAAAACTCACTCAGTATTTCTGAGAACAGTGGAAAATATAAAGGTCCTACCAAACACCATTATATGAGGAGAGTACAACTACCCAAACATTGACTGGGAGAATTACTCCTGTACAATGTCCTTTGCACAATGCTTCCTAGAGTTTAAAAACTCAAACGCCCTGGAATAACTGATCATCACACCCACTAGAGGTGACAACATACTGGATCTGATCATCACCAACATGGGGTACCAGTGTTCCACAACAGAGATAAACCCTCACTGGTAGTATCAGATCATAAAGTAATCACACTGGACATCCACATCCCGCCCCTCTCCAGTCAAGGAAACCACTGTGAAGAAATTTTCAAAAGGAAACTGCACACTTCTCAAGACCAAAGTGGAAAGTTCCAATGCCCCCTTGCTATAGGATAATGCTATACAATCTGCAGAATCATTTACAAGTGCATTCTATGAGCATCTACAGGGATGCATGGATCGAGACATCCCAAATAAAACCAAGATGCACTCCTCCAAAAATAAGAAACCAATCTGGTGGTCGTTGCCCATAAATAAGCTATACAACAGAAGGAGGAAACGAACACATGATAGAGCAAACTTCACAAAAGGAAAAGCATCACTGATCATTATTAGGAAGAAACAATGATCATTCATAAAATAATCCAAGGCCAGTTTCTAAAGACAAATTGCCAAGGAATGTAAGAATGACAACCACAAAGCCTTCGTTAGCTATACCAAACATTTAGGTGGCAACTCTCAAATATGCTGTCAGCTATTACAAAATGGCAAAAAAATACACTGAACCAACTGACATTACCCACATCATGGCGGACATGTTTAGTGCAAACTCCCCCCTATCACCCCCAAAATGGCCTGCGTCCATTCCAGAAGAATACAGAGCCCCAGACTTCATGAACATGCAGGTAAAAACAGCCCTCTCCAAAGCTAAGAACACAGCATCAATGGGACAGGATGGTGTCCCAGGCTGCATCTTACACCAGCCCCAAAAGGAACTACACCCTCACCTACATTCACTGTCCAGACTCAACCTTACCACAGGCTATGTACCCAAAGAATGGCATACAGCAACAGTCATCCAGCTCCACAAAGGTGGTGCCAAAACAGAACCTGGAAACTATTGCCCTATAGGCCTACTCAGCCTGGTCTGCAAAGCTATGGAGCAAATTATCATGGAACCCATAAACAGAGACATTGGGAAGCTCCAGACACTGAACTCTACCCAACTTGGCTTTGTTAAAGGCAGATCCTGCCTTCTAAACCTAGTTGACTTCTTTGAAATAGTTACCAAGGACACAAATGGAGGTGAAAGTAATCCACACAGCCCACCTGGACCTCACTAACGCCTTTGACACCATTCCCCACTCTGGCATCATGGACAAGCTTACCAGCTTGACCATTAATACCTATGTCACAGGATGGGTGGCCAACTGGCTCACAGATCAAACACACATGTTCAGAGTTGTGGGTGCCATGTCCAACTCTAAACCAGTCACAAATGGCATCCCACAGGTCTTGGTCCTGGGACCCCACCTGTTCAGTAGATACTGCTCATAGGTACAGGCAAGCACGGGAGGAGTATGGCTGAACAAGTTTGCAGATGACTGCTAACTGTGATCCATAATCGACTCTACGGCTGACACAGACATCCTCCAGAAGGGTCTTACAGAGACAGATACCTGGTGTCAAAACAATGCCCTCAAGCAGAATGCCAAAAAATGCATAGTCATTCCCTTTGGATAAAACAAAGTACACACAAATTACCACATAGGTGGTAATCCAGTATGTACAGAGAATGTAATTATGGACCTGGGGACCCAGGTAGATAGTAAACTCTCCTTTGATGATCACATTGCCAAAGTGTTTAGAAATTCCTTCTATGTAGCCCACCTAATGTAACCCAATTTGTCTATTCTGATGATGTCACCATCCTAAAAATATACCTGTGGAAAAACAAACTCCCAGTAATGTGTATAGTGTGCTGTGTAAAAGCATACTGCTGTAGTATTATAAAACAGTTAGGTAGGGGTTTGAATCCTGCACTTGACAACTGTATGTGTGTCTCCTTGGAGTGAAGCAACCTTTTTAGAGACTACTAAAACACCTTAAAAGTGGTATACTTATCTTTGTCAAGTCTGATGATGTCACCATCCTACAAATATACCTGTGGAAAAGAAAACTCCCAGTAATGTGTATAGGGTGTCGTGTTAATGCGTAATCCTCTAACATCATAAAATAGTAAGGTAGGGGTTTAAATCCTGTACTTGCCAACTGTATGAGAGTCTGTGTGCCTCCTTGGAGAAGAGCAACCTTTTGAAGACTACTGAAACACCTTAAAAGTGGTATAATCATTTTTGTCAAGTCTGATGATGTCACCATCCTACAAATATACCTGTGGAATGAAGCACTCCCGGTAATATGTATATCACATTGTGTTAATGTGTACTCTGCTAGTATCATAAAGTAGTTAAGAAGGGGTATGAATTCTGCATTTGCCAACTGTATGAGAGTGTGTGTGTCTTCTTGGAGAAGCACAACATTTTTGGAGACTACTGAAACACCTTAAAAGTGGTATACTCATCTTTGTCAAGTCTGATTATGTCACCATCCTACAAATATACCTGTGGAATGGAGAACTCTTCATAATGTGTATAGCATGTTGTATTAATGCATACTGCTCTAGTATCATAAAGTAGTTAGGTAGTGGTTTGAATCCTGCACTTGGTGACTGTGTGTGTGCCCCACGTGTGTGACACTGTTGGTCAATGTGATGTGGATTTAGCTTTTACTACTGTATGACATATCACAATGACAACAGTATGTGCATTACACATGTCAGGTAGCTGTGTGGCAAATACATATACATACATGTGACCTCAATTATTTCATAGGTGGGAAACCTGCTTTCTCCATGAACACATCTGTTATCTTTGCCAGAGTGTGCTGCCGCTTTCCAGACCATAGGTCACATCTGTATGCTTGTGACAAGCCTAGCCACTGCAGTGATCCCTGGCCTATGTCATCCGTTTCACATACACTCATTACGGTTTCTATTGAATAGTGTGAGTGAGGGTTTATGCCTGAGGTATATTTGAAACCTGTTCAAAAGCAGCAAAGTCTGTCAAAGATGGCTATTTATTATAGGTGTGCAACAACCTTTGTGGATATGCATGCAGACCCCTTATTGCTTATGTGATCCACAGAGGGATTTCCAAAACCCTTTGGAAATGTGATTATCAAAGGAGAGATGACGTAACACATGGCTCTATGTATACATCGGTGCCTGTTAAACATGTACTACCTATGAGGTACTTTGGGGATACTATGTTTTGTAAAAGTGGATGACTATGCTTTATTTGGCTTATAGCTTTACAGCATGGGTTTGACACCAGGCATCTGTCTGTATGAAACCCTTTTGGAGGATGTGTGTGCATCTGGAGAATGCATTATAGCCCACAGTATGCATTGCCAAACGTGGCCAGACATATCCCTACTGTGTTTGATTGTACCTAAGAAAGCTATATGCCAAACAGGAGTGGCCCCAGGACTGAGTGCAGGTGAATACCACTGGTTACTGGCATAGAATAGTACTTGAAGGCTGCAAATGTTACTGTGTGTCCTACATCTGTGTGTCAGTTGTCAAGACATCATCTAACAATTGTTTATGGTCAGGCTGTTGAGGTTATGTATACTACCAGAATGCAAACCAATGACAGATAGTATCAATATCACCCACAGCACAGTGTCAAACCGTGTCATACACACTTGTGTATTCAAGATCCAAAATGTGTGTAGTACAATGCATACTGGCCACCAATAGAAACTATGGAGTGTTAACACTGTCTAATACAGGGCATGTCACCCTGCCCATGTGTCCAATATGCATGTACATGCAGACAGTGCACCTCAACCATGTTCACAAATGTACATCTGCAAATCTGTGCTGCACACATCCCACACTTACTGTCCACTCTCTAACACATGCTGACAAAACTACACACATCAGCCAAGTGGCACATGGGCAGACAATACACAATTGGAATAAATACTGGTGTAAGCAATACTACATTGATAAATATAGCTTTAATCCATCATGTCTGCTCAGCTACACCTTCAAGGATATCATTACACTTTACTGCTGACAACATGCTAACATTGCTATTCTGTTATAAAGTCACCCTGTGCATCAGCACCATGTTAGCCTGTTCCTGCATCAATGTTACAGATGACAGGAGGTGGCACAGGTTTCATCATATGCACAGGGTGTGTTGTTGGTTTGCCAGAGGCCTACATTGGGTCATACAATCAACATGTGTGTGTGAGTGTGTGTGTGAGGGCCAAAAGTACTGTTATGGGCCAATGTGGATGTAATGTGTGTGGGTATGTGTTTGCCCTAGGTGTCTGGTTTATGTATGTGTGTCTGCATGCACACAGTTCCACCATGTGCTGCCATATATGGGGATTTGTGGGACAGCTACAGACTGTACCTGGCAGGCTTTACAGATCATCATCACTGGCCATGGATACGGGACCTGTGCCTGGCAGGTGTGCTACAGACAGTATCAAGTACTAATCCAGATTGGGTACTATCCTCAAAGGTTGACATATGTACACTGGATCCAGGTCCCTGCTGGGACTGGCCAGAGCCACATGCACGTGGTCTTCTAGGACGGTCTATGGACAGCCCACCCCCAACATTGCTGGGGCTGGTACTGGCACTACGGGTGTGGCTATGACTTGATGGACATCAATGGCGACTGCCAGCTGATGATGTTGCTGGCATACGTCCATGTCGATGTCTCAACTGTCCCGCACTGTCCTGACACATGGACATGACATACTGGAGGACATCTAATGTCTCACCCCAACATCTATAAATTACCTCAGTGTAATTACGGATGGCACCTGCTAGGTCATGGAAACTGCCATTTACAGAGGTGTTATGAGCCCTCTGTGCCCTTAGTCCCTGTCTGGTGTACCGCTCCATACGTGCCTGTGCCTCCATGACAGCCTGGAACATGTGTGTGGTTGTAAGAGTTGTGGCACGTCTGCCAGGGGCATGATGACCAGCAGTGCTCTGACGAGAACCCCTGGACATCTGCCTATGTGGTACCATTCTAGGCATCTGGCTATGGCTGCTGTGTCCTGATGCATGTGCCATAGATACCACACTGTCCTGGCCATTGCCGACTGTACACTGTCCCTCTGCTAAGGACAGTGGTGATGATGGATGTACAGGCAGTATGACTGTGTGCATGGATGGGGGTGGAGACTTGTGTACTGTCAATTGGTGGCCCAACAACAAACCCTGACAAACATGCCTGTGCCTCAACACACCTATCTTAATTATTACTATTTGTGTCAGTGACATCAGGTTCCCTGCTGCAGTGAACCAGCCCAACCTCAGCACCTGTGAGAGGAAGACAGGAAACACACTTTACGACCTGTACAGGATGTCAGAACACATGAACACATGAACACATGCACACATGAACACATGCACACATGAACACATGCACAGATACACACATGCACACACGCACACATCCACACAAATACACTCCTAACTAAAGCACACACACACACACACACACACACACACACACACACACACACACACACACACACACACACACACACACACACACACACACCACCAGCAATCTCAGAACATACTCAATAGCAGTTGATAGTGGGGTACAGTATCACAAGCCAAACAGTCATAGCACACATGTCAGCATGCAGGACATGTGTTGCTCAACAGCATGCAGTGCGAGTGTAGACAGTCCTTGTTACTAACAGTATACATGGCTTTGATGCACATGTTTTGTTGTTCAGTGATTGGCCTCCCCCTGGAATGCAATGTAAACATGGACACAACATTGCTGTGCAAGTATTAAAAACTCTTTAATGTACTGTGCACCATCACTCACAGGTATACATACCAGGGCTGGATGTGTATCTGTTTGTCACATAGATATCCAATTCTGATTACAGCCTCTGTGTCTTTAGCAAATAATTGTAGACACAGTTTTAGCTCATGCATGATGTGTATACACACAAGATCAGTGGTGCATGTATAACTTATGGAATACCATTGGTCCACATAGCCAATGTACAGTAGTTATGGTGAGTGTAGATCATATTGTGGACATGCCAGTGTCATCCATGACATGGCATGCTAAAACACAACTGTATATTTAAACATTATACATACCCAATGTGTGTCATATGACCTAGCTACTCAATAGCATTACAAGACATATATGTGTCAGTTGTGCAAATGGTGATTGGTATGCATATTGTTTATAGATACATATGTTTGCACACACATAAAACATTGAGGTGTATAGCAATGAAAGCTATGTGTAGTACTGTGGTTACAATAACTGGAAGAGGTGTAGTACCATAAGCCATCATCATGAAGCATCATGTGGTCACTCAAGGCTACAAATGTGTCCCAAACCAGCACCTATCATGCTGTACCAGAACTGCACTACCATGGCTACATTCACCATTTCACAGCCAGTTGTTACATGGGTTTGTAAGGAGGCCAATAAGGAGCATTGCCTAACATGAATGTGTTGTGTGTTGCAGAGTGTTTCACTGCAACATGATAGGCCTCTACCCCTCAGGTATATTATGTATGCTATTTGGATGATATTTGGGATACTGGAGTGTGACTTTACAGAGGGTTTGTGAATGCTTCATGTGTAGCACGTTAACATGTTCTGTGTATGACATAGTTGTGTATGTTGTGTGCATGCGTATCGACTCTGCCTATCCAATAGTCACTACAGTGTAGCCACATTTGATTGAGATGGTCTGTGTATTGCATGTGTTTGAGGCAGCTGATCCCATTACTGTGATGTGTATAGTCTCACAGCAAACATGCCCAGCATGCATTATGCGTAGGTGTGTTCACATGTGTACATGGCCTACACCTTAATTATGACAAGCACTTTTTATTTGCAATAATAAATGTAGAACGCACTCACCAGCATATGTCTGCTGCCTTGCTGTCACACCAGAGGGACCTACATGGATATGAGACAGTTTTTCAGTGGTGACAACTGTGGCATTGCTATTGTGGGTTTGCAATCCTACAGTAGTACAACAGTTTACATTCACAGGCCTACATATTCTGTTCCAAATGATCAGTATTGCGCAACAACAGGCTCCACATCTTCTAACTACACAGTACACATCTCACATATGCATGATCTACCAATAGAGGTAACAGTAGTCTATAGATATGCCATGTTACCTGCACCCTCCATGTGTTCTTGCTGGGTGGCTCCAACCTCCATCAAGGTAAATGTCTGCTGTTGTTGTTGTTGGACAGGTGCCACCAGGCTCAGGAGCAGTTCCTCCACTCTGGTGAGGGGGGGATGGATGTTAACCCCACCACCTGTTGCAAGCTGTTGTCTATGGACATCAGAAGCATGCTGACAAACATGTCTAAGTAAATCACTGCAGTGATGGCGTACCTGCTCATATGTCCGGTTATGCATGACTATGTAATTTACCCTCCGGACAACATCTTGCCACAGTGCAGTATGCTCGTGCTGGTCTTGGCTGGTTCTCAAGAATAGTAGGCTGTAGTGCTGAATCAGACATCTGGTAATAATGTCATCCTCAGCACTACTGTAGGAAGGATTACGATGGTGGGCCATGATCCCTGGAAGACAAAGAAAAAATATGTCTGAGCAAATCATGTGCCACACATAACATTATACAGTACAGATATCATTGAACTGCCATATATAGCAACCTATTAGCTGACTGAGATTAAACACTTTCAATACCACTTATCTGTGCTCGCCCCACAACTGGTTAAAAGTGCCTGGCATGCTCTATATAATAAACCATGTTCTGCACAGCAACAAAATAAAATCACTATATAAGGCTATACAACAGTACATGGCACACTGTATGCGACACAATGCACTACCTAACCACAGAAGGTATAGATCAAGTGAATGCATAAAGAAATATGTCATCCATCACAATGTTTGTAAAGTCCAGTTACAGTATTACCATTATACCACACAACTTTTTGATGGCAAACCCGTGGCCAAAATATGTGCACAATTGTGAATATAGGTGGCATACTGCTGTAGTAAACTATAAATGTTGCTAGATACACAGTTATATCTTGTAACACACATATGACAGAGGACATGTTAGAGGCATACCCACACACACATCAGACATAATTACAAGGCACAAAGGTATGGCAACCCAGATAAGCTTTACGTGTGTACCATACAGTACTGTGTGTCAGTACTTACAAAATCTTAAGCCTAAGGAATGTAATCTGTGAGGACTACAGGGAACACACAAAACAGTGGTTCCAAGCAATGTGGACATACACCATACTTTGCTGTTTAGGCCTACAACTTCAAGTAGTACTACAGTTCATACAGGATTTGGATTCAACATCAATACCAATCAATAAGCATACATGTAGTGCTTTAGCCTCCAATGACACACCCCAGTTAACACCAAGGGACTACATCAGACTGTATGCCATAGTGCTTTATCTGCCTAGCAACAGCATACACAACTTTTGCTGGGATCAAAGCAAGGACAAATAATACCATGACAGAAACAGTTTCCCACTAAGCTATCCCACAAATACACATCTTTGGCACATTCACCAACACATTGACCATCACACTCAGTCAACTTTACATAGAATCTATTTCAACAAGTAGATGTGGGTGTGTAAGACTATATATGACTCTCTCTCTCTCTCTCTATATATATATATATATATATATACATACATACATATACACATCCATTGGTGTACATATACATATGCATATAGGCACATATACAGTCCACCTTTCATCGTGGGAATATCAATTATACAAAGCATGTGAGGTATACAGTAATGTAATAATATCGCACATTCTTGTGAGAAATACATTGAAAGTGTTCTCAGCCCAGGTAGCTTTAGCAGGCCTTACTGGCTGCAACATTGCAAACTGAACAAAACACACACAGTGTTTGACCACCACATGTCATATAACAGCACTATATGCTGTCTTGTTTGTCACACACTAAAACCTACATACAAATATGCACATAACAACCTTCACCAACATATATATGTCCACCCTTCACAAATAGTTGCAATATGTCCCTTGCTCTATGCACATATACAGATGTTAATATATATGACACATATATATCTCTCTGTATGTGTGTACCATACACACACAAGGTCCACACTGTTGTAAGTCCCTGGACCCCACAGCTGAACTGTTGAGCCTTGCTGCAACATGAACAGGTGTCACATGTGAACAGACAGTAACATTAAAGGGGGTATATATAGCTACAAATGCTAGATTAGCATACTAGCCTGGTACAGCAGTTGCCAATGCTAAGCTAAACTTTAATATGACTATCATGTATGTGTTACTCTGTCACAACCATGTTTATATAAATATTTGCACTCATCCCCCAAACAGCCATTGTCCACACTACTGTACAGAACACAGACAACATGGATCAGATGTTTGACATTTAATGCTGAGCTACACATTTCACAGTTATGTCCCACTGAACACAGCTACACACTGAATTGTCCATGGCAGTAGTTAAACAGGACATCTGTGCATAGATACGTACTGCTGCCACATATGAATGGTTCACTTTATGTAGAGTACTCTTCAAAAACATCTACTACATGCCAGTAAATACATATCTGTTACATACCTTTCCTTTGTATGAGTTGGTATTATTTTCCATTTTCCTTTTGCTTTTCACTGTCTCTCCCTCTCTCTCTCTCTCTCTGCCTCTTTCTCTCTCTCTCTCAGTCTCTGCAATACAGTGATTGAGTTTGTGGGCAGCAATTACAGCCTGCTTTTATAGGTATTTGCACATGTGCATGTGATGGCCTCTGCACCACTTGGTGGCCACCATTTGCTAATTGCATGCAGCCTGCTGTGTGGTAATTGCAGTAATCACTGTCATAGCAACCCAATGCTATAAATTGCTAACTCGGGTAGGCGTAGCCCTTTCAGCTTTCCAAAATGGGAATCATGCTTGTTTGCTGTGTACATCGTTGTTTAAGTCAGACGGTTGGTATAGTTCTTATATCTGAAGCCAGGGGTGTAGCCAGTGATTTGAATGTTGTACTCAGACCTGAATTTTGTTGCTTCCCGTACACACTTGTCAGTGTAGAATTGTACTCACCCCTCAAAATGCTAACACAAGATACATGGGAGTATGTACTTTCTTTTCTAATTATACAATTAACTGCCATAAAAAAGTAGTTACTGAGCTGTATTCTTTTGGCACTTGAACTGTTTGTGAACTGCTATACTGTGAATATTAATTTACTCACTTCTGAACAGTTTGTGCTTTTTTAGTGTTGACATTAACACAGGCTGCTCAAGAAAACTGGACAAATTTCAGTACTGAGTATGCATACCTACATCCTTGGTAGACCCTGAACACACAGGTATATTGTACATTTGGGTAGTGGTGCAGAAATACAGAGAGTATTATGTATTATTGTGTGAATTTTATCTTGCTGGACTTAAAGGGTTGCTGTGTACCTGTTAGTTTATCAAGGCAAGTAGTCTGTCTGCGTAGCTCCCAACTGTTGACCTATCCAGATGGTAGCCAGAGGTTAGCCTGTTATTCTTTGTCTGTGCACCTCATCGGTCTTTTCAGCACTGGAACAATGGCATTGTCACAGTTGGTTGCTACCAGTACATGGCTACATCCTTTGGTATTTCAGTGTTGTACTCCTACATAACGGTATGCTTCTGGAACTCCTTCCAAAGCTATTTGCGCAGTGTGTAACAGCAGAAAAGCTGATATGCCTGTGTGTTTCTGCCTCTGCTAGGCCTCTCAAACACTCAGGTACATATTTGAGCAGACTCAGGGAAAAATAGGTAAAAGTGAGGTACACCTTTAAAATATTAGAGACATTAAGTTGAGAATTTGAGAGAACCAGAGCATATGGATTAATACACCTTTTCTGAAGTACAAGCAGTGTCTAACTCTTACTTATTGTCATTATTCATTAAGTGTAATTCCCCACCTTTCTGTCTAATGTCAGTACTTTTCAGAGGGATTCAGAGGGACACAGCTAAAATTTGTATCAAAATCAGGGCATCCCTGAAAATTAGTCACAGTTGGGAAGTATGGCCTCTGCCCTAATCAGATATGCCAGTGTTTGTCCTGCTATGATACTGTGTGAGGGTTGTAAAGTGCTGCTGTAACATTATTTCCTGCTAGAATGGCTGGTTCTCTTATCACAGTCATGTAATGTAATTCCACAACAACTGCTGGTAAAGATCCACAGAACAAGATTTGTGTTATGGCATTCCTATATTTCCTTTACATTCACTCATTCTGATGCATGATATATTTATTTCAGCACCAAATTGTTGTATGTCTCTTGTGACTTAGTGGTACTTCATGCAGTCTAGTATGTACGAGGTCCGGGGTTTGAAACTGACATAGGTGTTTTATTTTGCTGCTGAGTAGAACAAGGGCCCTGACATACAGAGTGACTAAGGCACTTTTAAGCAGTTGTAAGTGGGTTTGCGTGGGTTTGTGTGATGCTTAGCAATGCTTAGCTAAGCACACACAGGCGCACACTCGCGCAAACCTGCTAACTACTGCTTAATAGTGCTTACTCCCGCTAACCCCGACGCTCATTTCTTTGAAAGAAAAGAAAATGGGGAAATAGGAAAGTGGTGAAAAAGGGGCACAAAGAGGGAAAGACTGTAGGGAAAACAGCTCGGGATGTGCAGGGAAGGTCCATAGCTGCCCATATTTTTAACAGCAACAGCTGTGCATATGCAATAAATTTGGAGGGAAATATGAAACCTTCAACTTCTGTGAGAGGGGTGAGGACAACAAAGTATGTTGTACTACCAATTAAATATCAGTTTATGTGTCCAGCGGACATGTGTGCAAAATGGGTAGCTATGTATGGGGCGTCATTTTTTTTAGGGAGCAAATTGCCCTTTTTTTTCAGATGAGAGTAGAATGTGGGGTAGGGGAAGTAGGTATATTTGTGAAGGTAGGTTGAGGAGGTAAACAGACAAGACAAACAAGACACATTCAGGGGTAGAATATGACACGTGGTGTTTGAACACCATTGATGGGCAAGGATGTTTGGAAATCGCAAGCCCATGAGCCCACAGATGGCAACAGTGGAACTGAGATCCCCACCCTTGGGCAGTCACCACTGCACCTTCACAGCCCAGAGGGTGGCTGGGCTGGGGGTTGAATAGGAGGGGCATGCTCACCCATGAGTCGCGCCACTCGTGCCTCAAGCTGGCGTAGAGAATCAGTGACAGAACGCACGATCTCCCTACGCACCACAGCCCAGCTCGTTCGGAGGGTAATAAGTGGCCCTCCTCCGCCCATGCTTGCATGGGGGGATGAGCCACATCCCCTGCAGCACTTCTACCTGAAGGTGGCACAGGGCCAATGGAGGAGGAGGTCCCAGACTGGGCACCACACCTGCTGGTGCCAGGTGACATCGCCAGCTGAGGTGGGACAGGTGAGTCCGCTGGGACCGGCCTTCCCATACGTTCTATATTTAGGAGGATTTAATGAAAATATGGGTTAGTAACAGTCAACAACATTCCCAACTAGTTATAACAGCATGCAGAAGTATTCCCATTAACCCAACACACCAGAGTTCCAAAAGTTGAACAGCAAGCATGACACATGCATATATAGAACAACAGTGGACATTACAACAGCATGCATTTTTAATTGATGGCAACAGGCCACCAATATTGTGGTATTTGAACAGGGCACATGCATCAAAATAAATGCAGATATTTATAAACCAATAGGACATATATCCCAACAAATATTTTGAGATTAGACATACCCATTGAGGTGTGGAATTGCATTTTTTATGCACATACAGTAGGGTGGAAAATGATAGCTCCATTAACAACTTATATATCCTTCTAGTTTACACTACATTCCTATTAACTGCAGTTATATGTCCCCTACATGTATTATTACACTACCCAATTGTCCTTAAATTGTGAAATGGGTTTTGCTAGATCTTTATATACATGGGCTGTATCTGACATACAAACGATCCGGGATGCAGATGTTACTGCTACATATTTTGTGAGTTGCTCAGACACACTACTGCTGAGATGGTACACTGGCAGCTCTACTTTCCTATACTTATCTAAATATGTTTAACTGAAATTATTAGTCATATGTTAACAGCTCCCTACATTTCTGCCAGTGCAATGACATTTCTGGGGAACACAATACCAAGCTACTCATGTGCCAGATTAACCTGTACATGCTGGGTATGAACCAACAGTTGAGGATTGTAAATATGCTTAAAAGTTAATGGCGCTCCCTTCATCCGCTTTATATGGGCCTACCCAACTGTGTGTTAACAGCGCTTAATACAACAGTACTATTTCTATAATGCAAGAGTACAACAACATATCAAAGAAAATGACACAGACACACTCCAGGAATTATACCTTTATTAAAGACTTAAAATACTTTTCTAGAGGCTCTCTCATTTATTTTATATAACAGTACATGCAGAATAATTATTAGAGAATTATTATACCTTTATTTATTGTGTTAAAACACTTTTTTCAGTCTCTCTCATTTGTTTTACATAACAGTACAAGCAGAATAATTACTAACCTGCCTGGTGGCACAGCCTTAGCAGCCTATCTGCATAGGCTTGCTGATTTGCAGCCCAGACACCTGCAGCTGTGAAGTAAATGAAGTGATATTGAGACATACCTATCCATAGTATACACTAGAATAGCAATTCTTACATACTTAATTCCATGGCAACTTACTCAATAGTGGGGCATTTTCCATCCCATGGGCCTCCTGGATCCACTGGTCCAGTTGATCTTCCTTGCATCTCTTCAGGTCTGTGTGGTGGTGTCTGACCTGCTCACCAGTTCGTGGGACACATGTGGCACTGGTGAGTTCATGAGCTAGATGGTCCCAGGCTTCCGCTTTGTATCGGATGCCCTGGTAATGGCCCCGCAGGAGTCTATCCTCATGATTATGGACAAGGAGCCAAACCGTTACTTTTGACTCCTCAATGCCCCAACATTGTGCTCAAAAATGAGAGCCCACTCCAGCATCGGCCATTGCTGCCTGCAGATGGGAGCAACAACCAGTTATGGCAAGTATTCTGCCTATGGAGCTTAAATATGCATCATTTCCTGCACGTATTTGTGATTGGCCAGTTTTGAAAAAACTCAGCTGAAGGCACACCTGCTTAGCAATGGGTAAACTTCCATTGATATGTATGTGTGTGTTGAAAGGCCATGCTTATGAAAAGCTGTCATGGCTTAGTGGTTCAGTACTGTGATTATGGTGCACAGTATCCCAGGTTTGAGGCCTGTCATTGCTTTTTATTTTACTACTGGCCAGACCGGCTAGGAGGTGTGGTTGTGATTTACCGACTTTGCTCAACTTTGCTCAATGTTGCTCTACGTGGCTCGGCGTTGCTCTACATTGCTTGTCATTGCCCGACATTGCACAGCTTGCGCTAGTTGGCGCGATGCACAGCTACGAGCAAAACCATTACGCTAGTTAACGCAGTCTTCAGCTATGAGCAATCACATTTATATATGCTTAATACCGGTAAGCATTGCTTAGCAGTGCTTCACATTGCTTAAGATACGTTACTTATGCATCCATCAGTATTGCATAACCATTTCACCTTCTTATATATATATATATATATATATATATATATATATATATATATATATATATCTATATATATATATATATATATATATATATATATATATATATAAAATTTGTTCACTACCACATAGGCCATTTCAATGCTTTTTACTAAAATTTAAATGATAAATGTCAGGAATTATTTTTATATACAGATTTCCAACAAAAAATAGAAAGGGGAGTGGTGGGACTTGAACCGGTTATGCCTCCTCTTTGTGCGAAGGCTCTACCAATACACTATTGCTATTTTGCTTAATTTGCATTTAAGTTTTTTATTATCCTCTTCGATGTCTAAACTGCTAACTGTAGCTAAGCAATGGGCAAACCCGCGCAAATACAGGCAGCTATATCAGGAATAATAAAAAATAAATAAATAAAAGTTTTACATTTTATAATTGTACAGGGTTTTAGAATGTGAGGGAGTGTAGTGTTGGGTATGGACACATTTGAGCGGACTCGCTCATGTAAGTTGAAATTTCCCGATTGAGAGACTTGCAGGGGCATGGATTTTTGGACTGCTCTGCAGTCCGACACGCCCCCTGCACTCGTGCATGCTCCGTGTTATCCTTAGAGTTGAGGCAGTGCACCCTCATTAATATGCATGGCGCGCTGCCGTCTTACTCTTAGACTGGAGTTTCCGTATAAGACTAATCCAGTCTTACACAGAGGATTAGTGAATCCTGGGGTTTGTCTTTAAAACATATCTTTGAAACATATTCAATGCAAACCTTGCTAAATTATTTTAAGAGAAATGTCTGTAAGAAGTTATATTTTGTGATCTACTAATTAATAAAATGGAGAATGACACTGCCAGTGCTAACTTCCCATCTGTGGTCAGACTCATATAAGTTAATATGTTCAGAAATATAGAGATACATATAATAATATAAATGAACAGTACTTTCAATCTGACCATGTTTATTTTCATTTATGTTTTTAGCAAGATAGCTGGTCTTCTCTATGCAAAGCAATCAAATTAGAATTTAATTTAAATATCAATTCAGGCAAAAAAAACATAGAAAGCAAGGAAAAAAGAAAAAGGAGAACATGCAACAATTAAGTACCAACTTAATAACTGCTTTAACACAATGTATTATACATAATATAACAGCAATTCAGTCATAGTGCTGGAAAAACGTAGGCAATAAAAAGGACAAAGATACTAATACTGCTGGATGTACAGGGGAAGTGACTACATAGCTTTTTATGAAGAATCACAAAACATATTTGCAGTAGCAACATATGAATGATTTATTTATGAGGAATGAAATTAGAAGGATAAATTCTTCTTCTTCTCCAGTTTACAGGAGTCTGTTCTGATTATAGTAGAGTTGCTAGACTCACAATGGAAGTAGAAGTAACAACTAGAATAGTTTATATCAGATCTGAAGGAATGAAAAAGGATGACTCTTCACACTAGAAACATTATGAACAGATTCAACAGTTAACTGCATTGTGTGTAAGAATGAATCACTAAGACTTAACACACACCTAAGAAATATTTGGTAGATAGGAATTTTAAGCTGAAAACTTTAGTTTAGGAACAGACTGTTGTGTCTCAACAGTAGTCTAAACATCTAGATAAAAAACATGCACACTTTTAAATTAGGATAGCATCACATTTTAAGAATTCCTTTAAAGCACAGGCATCCAATACATGTGCTAGGCCACCTACTACAGAGTGCAAACAGAAGTTATAGAATCTATTGCATACCAGTTACACTGCACAACTATTAAAAAACTTACAGCGGGCCATACTTATAGATGAAGTCTGCTTATTCAGTCACAATCCTTCATCTACAATAAATGTGAAACTCAGTTAAGAGATAATGATAAACTTGTGCTGAAAGAACACCAAGTAACTCACATATATATTAAATGCGTATATATTTTTAATTACCAAATTATCATACTAAAATATTTCCAGAATTGTTGGTAGCTTGTACTACACATGTTTAAACTTGCATCTGAATGGTTCTAAGAAAACAGAGTATTATTATTTTTTATCGGATCCTCTTTTTGCTAAATGCCTTTTAAGCCTCAGACATTTTTCTTAATTAGTTTTTTTTTCTTAACTGCTCTGTAACTCTTCAGTGCTCTACACTTTTAGCATCCATACTAGTGGACCATTAAAAGCAATTATTTTCTTAAAGAATCTTGAGAAATCTTAAGGGAAAAGCAAAATCCATATTAAGTAATGGATCAGCCACTGATACACAGCTGAAGAGAATCTGAAAACTTGAAGAAATGTGTTAGGCATGCTCTAGATGAAGCTACTTTGTGTTGCCATATTTTAAACCTTGACTATATGAAATACACCAGTGATATTTTATTTGAAATTACATGTAACAGATTATTACACCATAAAAGAGTATTAATGAATGGTTGTATGGGTAGGGTAGAGAGTGTTTATCCAGCTTATGCCATAAGTCCCACTTGTGTCATTTTTTCCATCACACTAGCCCCTTTTTCATAATGCCATCACTGTATTGCTCTGATCCAGAATTACTTTACTGCACATTTCACTGTGCATTGCTTACCACTGCTTCCACCTGATCTCCTGCACAGATGCGATCTGCACATTTATTTTGTCTTACTATGGGTATTCAAAATGCTGTCAGTATCTTCATGTGATCTATAGACACATTTGAAATGCTTTTATTACTGTATACTGTTTATGGCTTCTAATATAAAGGTCTGCAATGAGCTGCACTACAGACCATCAGATTTATTACTTCTTTTAGGGAGATGACATGGAAAACCCACTGTGTCTGCATCTACTGATTGCGATTCAATGTCTTTGGTTTATAGTAGACTATAAGGCTGTGCTTTGATTTCATGTTGGCTTCGTAGGTGGTAATATAGGCAATGCATTGCATTAGTTTCAATTTCTGCCGAAGTTTTGTGTTGCAGATATGTTGTCATTGTAGACAGGAGTTATAATATACATTATGTTTAATTGTCGAGATCAGTCTGTTTTTTTTTTATATAACTATTGCTGCTTTGCTACACTTTTTTGGGATCTCTACAACACACGTTATGGCGAATTCAGATGTCGAACTGGATTATAATCCAGAACCGAGGAAACTGTCTAAGGAAGAACAATGGACTGCCATTACTACTAGTAAGTCTAATCTTTTACTGGCCCTAGATTTGAACCTTCCAGTTCCGACCTTGATTGATGCTAAAATTGACAATTTAGAACATTTTAATCTTAAAGTAAAGACATTGGAAAACGATTTATATAAGCTACAATGGATGATATGGCAACGCAAACATTTGGAAGCGTGCCTACACTACAAGCTTATACCACGGGGAATGCGCATTCTCTGTATGCCTTCATACGGCGATACTCATCCAATACTGCTTAAAAAATGGCAAGATATAAACATAGAAGCCAGTTACAAATACATACAATTATTAATCGATTATTTCAATCCTTTAGAAAAAGAGCTGTTGTCCAAAGTTACTGATTTAAATACTGAAATAAGAGACAATTTTTCAGCTGACTTTTGTCTTAGAAGGCTGGAAAGTGTATATTGTCAAGTTAATGCTTATGCCACGAAACTGCAACAAACCAAATCTAAGAAACTCCAGCGTGACTTCAGAGACTTCTCGACAGGAGGGGTCTTTGTTTGGCCCAGGAGAACGGAGATTCACCAACGAAAGGAAAATTACGCTCAAAATTTAGCGCCACTAGACAATACACTGATAGCGTCAGTTCCTATTGGCTTAACTACGCTGGATTCGTCATCAGTTATTCAAAATGACGCTCTACCTGAAACTTTTACTACACCTCCAGAGACATTTGCGTTAACTACCAGTACTTCTCTAGTTTCCACTCCGCTTCCCAACCAAGAGGCAAATAAAGCCGCCAAACCTCCGCAAAGGTCTTTAGGAGCTATAAGTAAGCACCAGCCACAAGATAATACAGCTTTTTTACCCTTACCGATCAGAAAACAGTCGTTCACGAGAGAAAGACAGAACAGCTGGGAAAACAGAAAAAGGAAATATTCGGGCGAAGCAAGCACATATCAATGAAGAAGACAGAAGTAGTAGCACCGCTTTATTTCAACATGTCTAGGTATGAGTTGAATAACAATGACATTGATTTATTAAATAGAGGTTTGTCTTTTGTACCATCGCAAGGGAGCAAACTATCGGATGTATTGATTGACTAACGTTTATTTGCTCACTCTATAGCATTAAAGTTGTATTTTTCACAAGATTTAAAACCAGCAAAAGATAATGCAGTAAATTTTCCTGTCTATAAAAAGAAAAGCTCATTTGTGCCACCTATGCCACATCATGTTGATTTATTTGTTAAGCTTTGTGAATCAGAATTTTATTACTATTTTTATAGTAAGAAAAAGAAATGTGCATTCTTTAACATGTCAATTGATAGCATGAATTCATTATATAGTCTTAGTAATGACTTTACTTTAACTTTTAGACCAGTAGATAAAGGGGGGGGGGGGCATAGCTTTGTTTGACACTTTTGAATATGATGCTTTAATGCAAGAAATGCTAAATGATGACAATACATATTCACTAATTAATCAAACAAAATTAGATAGCATACTTAAGTTTATTAAGGATGATCTTTATGATTTATTGATGTGTTTCCAGATTTCTAAGAGTTTGTATGAATTTTTCTCTAATGATACATCAGTAGTTCCTACTATTAAAGGATTACCCAAGATACATAAGGGTATTATGCCACCACCTATGCGCCCAATTGTATCTGGTGCCAAATGGATGACTGAAAATATATCTATATATTTAGAGAATACTTTGAGGCCTTTAATTGAAGCAATTCCTACAATCCTTAAAGATACATACCAACTCCTGGACTATTTACAATCACTTGATTTTAGGTTTATAAAAGATAAACATTTGCTAATTACAATGGATGTACAAAGACTTTTCACTTCAATTCCCAATGATGATGGAATTCAAGCTGTGAGAGAAGTGTTGCAGCATGTTCCTACTATTGATGGGAATAAGGCAATTTTGATTTGCCATTTATTAGAATTGGTTCTTGAAAACAATGTGTTTGCATTCAGGGGGAACCTATACCTACAGACATCAGGTGTGGCTATGGGCACCCCCTGTGCAAACACATATGCCAATTTATTCATGCATCACTGGGAAACAGAATACGTGTTTCAGCATAATTCATTTTCTAAGATATTAGTGTATAGACGTTTTGTTGACGATATTTTAATTGTATGGGATGGTTCCCTTGAAGAATTTATGTCATTTAAAGACTATTTAGAAACTACAACTCATTTTTTGAAATTTACTGTTGAAGCATCACATACATCTGTGAATTTTCTTGATGTTAGTTTAGACATTAGAAATGGGAGGTTATTTTCAACATTATATAGGAAAAAATGTTGGAGAAATACAATTTTGGAATACGATAGTATGCATCCACGACACATTTTCAAGGGAATTCTAAAGAGTCAATTCATTAGATTGAAGAGAATCTGTACTGATAAAAATGATTTATTAAAAGAGGCAGAAAATATGATGAAAATGTTCATAGATAGAGGCTATGAACAGAAATTAGTACTGAATGTCATGAATACTGTTTTACATATAGGTAATACAGCAGTTATTGACCTAAAGTATAAAAGTTCTTCAACAGGTTTCCTTAGAAAAGATGTCTACAATAATCATGAGAGGATAGCTTTTGTAACAACTTATTCCAATGATTTCCAGAATATGAAGAAAATATTGATTAATAATTGGAAGACTTTACTGACAGATGACTCTACATCAAAGTTGGTGGACAAAACTCCTTACATAACATATAGGAATAATAAAAATTTGAAGAGCATATTATGTGATATAATTGATTTTAACAGTAAAATTCAACCTAATCTAAGTTATCCTTTGGGTACCTACCCTTGTCAACATTGCAACTATTGTAAATATATTACTAAAACACAAGAATTTGTACATCCAGAATTTCCTTATGTGTTTAAACCAAGATTTAGAGCTACTTGTGATACCTCAGGCCTAATATATCTAGCTACTTGTGAACATTGTCCTGCATTTTATGTAGGCCTTACTAAAAGAAAATTGAAAAGTAGAATTTACAATCATCAGTACGACATTAAAAATAAAAATGAATTAAATGCTCTTGCAAAGCATATCATGTCTAACCCATCACATTCTTTCACGTTTAGGATACTACACATAGTGAAAGAAAATGATAGAGGTGGTGATTATATGAATTTAATAGAATTAAATGAACTGAAATGGATTTTTAGGCTTAAAGGTCACTATTTTCCAGGTCTAAACAATTATGTTAGCATAAGGTCTTTCCTTAACACACGCAGATAGTTACTTCATGTTTACTTTTCATAATACTAGCCCATTTGGTTTTTAACAACCTATTAGATATAGCATTTTAATACAGGTTTTAAATCTCATATATTTATTTATATTTATTAATATTTAATATTTATACTTAAATTATTTACATATTCATCACTAATATTTCTGATATTTATGAATTTATAAATGAATTGAAAACTTTCTTGTGATCTAATGTTTATCATAATTGAGGTCTTTTGTTATAAGTTTTTCTCATATATATATATATATTTTTTTTTTCATATTTGTATTTATTGTCATATATATATAAATATTAGAATTTTATCTATGGCATTCATTGAGTTTAGGTTTTAAGACTATCTATGATATATATGGAAACAGGTTGATACCTTACATTTTGCATTATTTATTATCATAAGCTTTATAATAATCATATTTGGAATAAGTATATTTATGCTTTATTCCACCTTTTAGGTTTTTATAGAATTTTGATCATCCTTAATATGGTATACACAAGTTAAACCTACACTAAGTGCAGTTCATTTTGAATGTTTAGTATTTATTGTATTTTTGTCTTTGTATATTGCTTGTCTCTTGAAATTTCTTAGTGAAATATAAATACTAATTGTTCATCACAACAGCATATTATGAACATATATATATGTAGCAGGTTTATTAGAGTGTTCACATCTTATTTTGAATGTGCTTTTATTATGTGTTTTAATATCTCTTTAAATTTCCAATGAAGCTTAAATGTATAATTGTAGAATTGATTAATTAATTAATTGAATGATGAACTATCTCTTGCTATATAAATACTGGTTTCATTAAGTTGTACATTGTCTGAAGAAGCGTATCTGGAGATACGCGAAAGCGCTCACTTCATTTTTGTAATAAATCGTTTTGCATCTATTTTAAAACGTGGAGAGTCTGAAGTTTATGTTTTGCATACATTATGTTTGCTTAAAGTTCCTTGGTGTATTTCAATATAATAATATAGTAATATATAGTGTGTGTGTATATATATATATATATATATATATTTATATATATATATATATATATATATATATATATATATATATATATATATACATATATAGTATATAATAATATAGTCAATGAATTGCATTAGTTTCAATTTCTACCGATGTTTTGTGTTGCAGATATGTTCTCATTGTAGACAGGAGTTATAATATGCATTATGTTTGCTTATAGGTCCTTGGTGTATTTCACTTTATTGACACAGCATTTGCATTTTGCAAGGGCATATACCTACACTTCACTGAAGCATATTTCTGTGAAGATCTTGTGTGTATTTTTCTTTTACTGCAGTTCATTTCAGCATGGTTACTCATATTGTGTTAGCCAATGGTGGATTTTCAGGGCTTTTTTTTAATTTTTCCCACTTTAGTGCGATCATGGAAAAGGTTTATATAAGCTGTGTGGAACACATGCTCAATGGAGAGAGGACTTCCTCATTCATGGATTTTGAGTTGCATTTTTCATTGCTGAAAAATCGATGAAGCATGATTCATTGTTGTAAGTATGGTGCAAATATAAAGAAGCCTTCATGATGTCATAATCTGTTTACAGGAAGTAATGTTAATTAATATACTGATTATAGTAATTACATATCAGTTCTTTTCATCTGTCAGTCAAGTGCACAGGCATAATCTATACTTTGTTGTTAGTGTCAGAGGTGTGGGTGCAGAAGAGAATCTGTGCAGACATAAACTGCACTGCACTGTATGTGTTTTTTATCTATTTCACAAGTGCAACACTATCTTCATTCTTTTATGCCTTCATTGTTTTTCTGTGACCTAATTTTATATTTCTACTGCTTCACAATGGTTTTTTATCAAGCATTGTGTTGCAGTATTAACTTACTGTACAACACAATTTCTTAATGCATTTGGGCGTGAAGTCTTAAGCATGCCTATTGATGCAGTTTGCATTTGGTGGCTGTTTGTTTTGTAGAACTTATACATAGTGATTACCAGTTCTGGAAATGGCAGCTCACTTACTCTACACAACGTGTATTCTGCATGGTTAAGTATGTGAAGATAAGAAGATGAACTGTGAAAATAAAAACTATAACTGTATGCCTGGTTTTGTTTTGGGGTACTTGCTTCCTGCCTAAATTTCTTCATAAGGTTTTAATGCTATTACAATGTTCTCTGACCCAAGTTAAATTTTTAACAGCTTCAATTAAAGTCTACTGTGCATCACATGTGCAGGTGTGTGTGTGTGTGTGTGTGTGTGTGTGTGTGTGTGTGTGTGTGTATGTGTGTGTGTGTGTGTGTGTGTGTGTGTGTGTGTTGTGAGGACTTGGGACAAAAACATGAGCTTTATATCTAGTAGTGCTCACAGATGTTATGCTTGTCTTATTTTACAGAGGCTGTCCTTGCTTTTCTTTAAGTCACTGCTATTCCTTACTGGTTATCATTTTTTCATAATGGTTTTTGTTTGTTTTGTGACGTCACATATTGTGTAATATTTGTTGTATATAATAGAAAGACTGGCAAGCAAGGGTGCAGGAACCATAGGGTGAGGGGCAGTGAGCACTCCTATCTCCCCATTTTAAATCAAGTCATGAACTGTGCCCCCAGATCCTGGCTCAGCTTTTTTTTTAATAAAAAAGCTGTGCAAGAGAAAAGCAAAAGAGGACATCAGAACATCAGTGCATGTGTATATGTAGGTGTGCGCAAAAGCATATGTATATGTGAGCATGTGAGTGGGCGTATGCCAATTTGTGCGAGTGTATGACTATGTGTATATGACTGCATGAGAGTACGCGTGTATATGCAAATGTGCATTATTGCGCGTATGCAAGTGTGTGAATATATGTATATGACTGCACAAGTGCATGTATATATGTGAATGCAAGCAAGTGACTGTATGCAAATATGGGTGAGTACAGTGGGCATTCATGAGTGTGCAGATGTTTCAGAATCAGACTCCTACACATGGGAGGTTGCTCCAGAGAACATATTTTTTTAAAGCATACCTCTCAGCTAGACAGATTTTTTTTTAGAATGTCGACATTTTTGCCTCATATTTTTTGTCTGTTCTCCTCATAAAATGTGTGGTTTTCTGGCAAATCATTGAGGATTGAAATTCCTAAATAATGACATGCATTTGAGTTTCAGATTTCATTTTCTTTGGAAAATGCATGCTAACACAGATTCTATTATTCTGGAAACTTTTTAAGTTTATCAGAGCAGTATTTAAAATCTGTCTCTACTTCTGGCCCTTTGTCTCAACATTATTTTAGACCTTAACCAGATTTTCTGCACTAAGAGGTTGAGAGGTATTCACAGCTATTCAGGGAAAATAATTATTCATTTTATTGCAATATTTCTTTTTTTAGTTAAAATAATGTTGACAATATAAAATTCAACAACTATTACTTAAGAAATGCATTTATTTATTTATCTTATTTGTCTTTGTTTACTGGGAAAGACCAACTGAGTAATCTCCATTTTCAGAGGAGGCCAGGGGAAAAAGGTCCATTTGTTACATTACATTATACTAAGTTTAAACAGACAGTATTTACATTTACATTTATACACAAACAGTCATTACATTTATACATTCTAAGATTTTACAGAGGTGAAAGTTACTAGAGAAAACCCATGTGAAACTTATTGGATTGCACAGGCACCAATTATGTATAAAATTTGTTTTGTCATTTCAGTGAGAGGTCGAGAGCATGTATTCGGAGAGTATAGTATGGGGAACACAAAGTCTTAACCTTGTGATGAGCATGTGCAGGACCAGAACTAGTTAAGATGTTGTTTAAGCACTAGTTTCAAACTACTGAGTTTTTCGGAGTTTAATTTTTTTGAGGATACTATTCCAGAGTTTAACAATATATTGGGAGTAATGTATCCTGGAACATTATTTGATTTATTTGTAAGTAATAATAATTTGTTACTAGAATGGAGGTTCCTTGTTGAACAGTTTATAGTGCAGGACATTTTTCTTGATGATGAATGAGTTTATGTGCTGTAATTAATTGCGAGTATGTTAGATAGTTGTGCAGTTCAAGCCATTTTAATTGCTTTAAGCTATGCCAATGTTGGGTCCTATGAGAGAGACGGGTGGCAAATTTAACTATTTTATTGTAACAGGAGGCATTTCTGTGAAAATTCATCCTATCAAACTACTGAGTTTTTCGGAGTTTTATTTTTTGTGAGGATACTATTCCAGAGTTTAACAATATATTGGGAGTAATGTATCCTGGAACATTATTTGATTTATTTGTAAGTAATTTAATTTAACTATTTTATTGTAACAGGAGGCATTTCTGTGAAAATTCATCCTATCAAACTACTGAGTTTTTCGGAGTTTTATTTTTTGTGAGGATACTATTCCAGAGTTTAACAATATATTGGGAGTAATGTATCCTGGAACATTATTTGATTTATTTGTAAGTAATAATAATTTGTTACTAGAATGGAGGTTCCTTGTTGAACAGTTTATAGTGCAGGACATTTTTCTTGATGATGAATGAGTTTATGTGCTGTAATTAATTGCGAGTATGTTAGATAGTTGTGCAGTTCAAGCCATTTTAATTGCTTTAAGCTATGCCAATGTTGGGTCCTATGAGAGAGACGGGTGGCAAATTTAACTATTTTATTGTAACAGGAGGCATTTCTGTGAAAATTCATCCTATCAGGAAACCAGCTCTTTTTTTTTATTGTGAAGCACCAGTTTCAAGTCATGGTAATGCACCAGTGCATGGGAGGTATGGTGGTTTTGACAACAAAGAAACAATATTTTGGAGTGTTTAGTGCTGCTCAGGCAACATACTTTTATCTGAGTAATTGTCAATAAATATTTTGTTATATCCATTTATATATGTATCTTTGCCTATATCTTAAGTGATAATTCGGTAAAGGTATTTCCCACCGCAGCAGGCTGGTAATTAGTGGGCAAGGGAGAACTTTTGTTGGTATAGCAAGAAGGGGCAGGGAAAGCACCACTGCATAACCACAATGTTGTCAGAATCCCTGAGGAAGCTATTGCTGCCATTAAAAATGTGTTTGCCTTAATTTTCCTGTCAGAAAGAAACACAAAAGTTTATATTTATAGCTTCTTCTGCTCCAGTTTCCCTGGACATGAGTAGTTTATTAAGTCCAACCGAGGGTCTCATACAGGCTATTATTTTTAACAGATGGTTTCTGTTAAAGCAAAAAGTGATTCCTCTTTTCGTGAAGAGATTTAAGAAATTAAAGTCAGAGAAAAATGTGATGGAACAAATACATTTTTCCTGAGAATTCTAATTAAGACTAAGTGAAGAGCCTACTACCTGAAGCTCCCTATCAATGATTGTCTTTTTCCCAGACTATTTCCAGAATGGACAAATTTATTCAGTGGGAGAACACACACATGTTTCTCCTTCCATTACAGAAGGAATTTCCAGAACCTTTACCCATTTCCCCAGTTCTGTCAGCTCTGGAGTGGGTGTCACTGCCTGCAGTTTTCCTGATAATCAGTCTACTGTCCATAAAAAGGCAAATAGAATGTATAAAGTTCTTCAATTTTTTTAAGTTTTTATATACTCTTCCCAAACATGACCAAGCCAAGCAGCTATAGCATTAGTTAATCCAGCTGCTGCCAAACATTTTAACTCTAACCCTTCCCCTTTTGACAAGGATGATAAAACAATTTTTATGCCTGGCGAAAAGTGTCTAATTTTTATAATTTTGAGTTGTAAGGCTCATATGTTAAAAAGTTTATTGTGACTAACTGTGAAAATATGGCGAATGTTTTATCTGTTGTTCCTCTCTGCGAGGAAAAATCCACTTTGTGTGGTTTGGTTTCTTTTATTTTTTCAGGTCACTAGTCATTCAAAGTGTATTTATGACTGTAGATACTACATCCAGTGAGGTTGTCACTGGTAGTGTTTTGAGGACGTTTGCCTGCCTTCATTCTCAAAAACTCCTAGAGCATGTAAAAATGAGCTTTTAAATTCACCTTTGGATAGAGATTTTGGTCCCACAGCTGCAAAAGTTATCAAAAATGTGATGAGAGGGTTAAGCTGATATACAGGGAATCTCAGTTTTTTTTTTTTGGTCTCTCCCTCTGTAAATTTTCCAAAGGTTATTTTGCTCCCTTGTCCAGCTATGGCAAGAAACAAAACCAACAGTTCCAGCAATATGCTGATAAGCAGACATGCTGCTAAGCAGACATTAAAAAAACAGGGGTTGGGAGTGTGATGACCCACCACTGGACCAGTAATCAAGGACCCGCAATCCTCACCACTGGCAACAGTGTGGGACATACACTGGGAGGATAACAGTGCACAGAGTATTTCCATATGCAGCTCTTGCATCAAGTGTAATTTCCCTTAACAGCACACAGAAACCACTGTCAGTCTGGGGCTAGTTTCTCCCTCTTTCTCCAGATCTCCAATAAGACTCTGCACTGGCACAGTTATGGAGTTGAGATCTCAGCTGAATGACCAAGCCAAGACCTCCTGCACCCTCTCTGTGCAATCAGTGCTTCATATCCCTGCTCAAATAGCTGACACATGCACTCTTTGAGGTTTGATTTATACACACACACACACACACACACACACACACACACACACACACACACACACACACACACACACACACACACACACACGCACGCACACACACACCTGGCACAGGTTTACTAGGTATGCCCCCTTTTGCCAAACTATAAGGTGGTTATCACTGCCACCAGCCAATGCCTTATCAGCTACTTTAAAACCCTTAAAAAAGTGTGTCCAATCTTACTGTATAATATTAATATTAATAAAATGGTAATTTGACCAAGAGAAAGGCTATTAGGAGTGGCCCATACAGTGTCACCAAATAAATATACAAGTGCTCTCAAAACGTATATATCGCTAGACAGATCAGCCACAATGAAAGGCTAAAATATATTTAGTAATAGATAATAAAAGAACAAGGTAACACTAAATGTATATTCACTGTAACATCAAAGTTCAAAACCACAGGACATGTTTAAAAGAAAATTGCAGGACAGTCTCAAATAAATAATGAAAAATATCTAAAGTGAGCTTTGGTATATTCCTGACTGAATCTAAGAGAGTTACTATACCTTTGTTAACTTACTTAAGAGCAAGGCAGATATGGTGAATGGATCTTCTAGTTGTTGTCAGGTCCAAGACAGAATACAGAGTGATGTGTCTCTCTAAGAGCCTTCTCAAATCAATATCTCAAGTATTACTGCTGGGATAGCTTGCAAAAGTTCTTGTCATCTGACTCTATCCCAGATGATGCTCCCATAGCTGGAATCTGGCAGCATTTAGCATCTACCTGTGAAAATACATAGACCTCAGATCTTTGGCAGATGCTGGAGGTCAGAAAACAATTGCATTCCTTCACATTTCAAAACTAGTAATTAGTTCACTTTAAAAACAATACAGAAAACTCCCTAATACAGACATTCTGTCTCTAGCTGCCATAAAGTAATTTAATTTCAGCTATTTTTCTGTAGTTAACCTCCTGTATTCCAGTTTCCACTGTTAAAATATATACATTTAAACAGTTACAATAGTGCATATACATTTCTGTTCTCTTTCAGTAGGGCACAGTGTGGATCCATTTCAAGCACAAACATTTTGCAAATACCCTTTTCAGCAAATGTCTGTACAAACAAGTTTGATATACACATAACATACAGTTGTAATACAGTTGTAACACAAACATCTTACATAAATCATGGTGATATTCACAAAAGAGATATAATTATTTACAAAATTCCAGATATCTGTGCAGACAGTATCTCCCTTTGCCACAGGAAGATTCCCTAAAAGAAAGCAGGAACCCACCAGAACAAAGAACAGAAAAAAAAGTCAGAATGAGCATGTAAGGAGCTTTTGCCCGCCTCTCATCTTGGCAGTCTCTTATCCCTTCCAGAAAGTCAAACTCCTCTCCATTTGTCTCTCTTTGGCAACAGGTTTCTTCAGACAAATGGGTTCCAAGACTGGCTCAATGGAGAGAGATCCCTCCTTTGCAGGGAATTATTTCACATCCCCAGACCAAACTCCACTGTTCCCACCTATCTTGCATCACATGCTTTATAGGGAGGGGGTAATAGAAACAGATATTTTTCCCAGTGGGGAAGAGGTTTTCATTCAATAATGTTTTTGATGCCAAAGAAAGAAAACACCTGGAAATAAGTTATGGACCTTTTTCTTTAACCAGTTTTTGATAGTGCTAAGTTCAAGATCCTTTCACAACACAATCTCTTACCCTTTCTTCCCCATTTAAGTTTTTTTTGCTAACCTTAGATTTTAAAGTTGCTTATCAACACATTCCTATCCATTAACTTGACACAGTCAATAAACTTATTCCCATATACCATCTCATTCCCCAGTTCCAATTATAGCAGCTCCTTTTCACTCAAACCTGTATCTACAAACTACATCAAGCATCTTCTCCATAAACTCAAACCTTGCTGTTCTTCAGTGGATAACCTATCTCTACTCTTTCTGAGACATGCTGCAAACTCCATTGCTTACCCAATATCCCATCCACATCAACCACTCTTTATCTGAATCCACTGTTCCTTCACTATGGAAACAGTTCTTTATTATACCTATTCACAAAGGTGGTAACTCGCCTGACTTTGCTAACTATTATCTCATAGCTATATTCCCCCCCTGTCTAAGATACTAGAAAAATGTGTTCACAAAAAAATTATGGACAACCTGCTACTTGACAACTTACTCACCCCTACCCAATATGGATTTCAACGCAACCCCAGCAGCTCTACAGCCCTAATCTCCTTCTCCCACTCCATCCCCCTTACTAAAAATAACAAATTGGTCTCCTGCCTCTTCCTTGACCTTTCTAAAGCCTTTGACACTGTCTTCAGACTATCCTTCTCTCCAAACTTGCTGACCTTAACCTCTCTCCTTCAACCATCTCCTGGTTCTCCAGCTACCTGTTCAACAGAGAGCAGTCCGTAAAATGGCTTTCTGCTTTATCTGCCTTCCTACCCATCCAAATGGAAGTCCCACAAGGATCTATTCTTGGCCGCCTGCTTTTCAACATCTTCACTAACCACCTCTCTACAGCCCATGCCCTCTCAACTCTCATACAACATGCCGATGATTGTAGCATCATCTCAAACTGCTGATACCATCTCTGGTCTACACACTCTCACCCAAAATTCTTTCAACTCCATTAAAACCTAGCTTAGTAAAAATAAACTCACTCTCAACCCCAAAAAAACAAACTTCTGTTAATTCCTCCCCAAATCTGTCTTCTACTATAAAGCTTTATTTTCCATCATCTGTTCTAACAACTCTACAATCAACATGCAATCCCATACAAAACTCCAAAGGGCCATCATTGATGACCAACTTAAATTAGACCTCCACGTTCACCACTGCATTAAGAAAACCCGCTTAAAACTTGGACTATTTTATAGAAATAAAAAGTTCCTCACTTAAGATTCTAGAGTAACACTAGCTCATGCTTATCTTCTCCCCAGCCTCCTCTATGGCTTAAAAATCTTAACTAATCTACAGACATCTCTACGAGCCAAGCTTGCATATGTTGCTGCTAATCAGTCCTCAATATCACATCACTGTATTTTCTTTTCTGACTTAAACACACTCAAGTTCTCCCATCAACTTTAACTCTCTCAGTTATCTATCATAGGTTCATAGGTTCATAGGTAGGTACTAGTCTATCAGCCCAAGGGCCTAAGTAAGCCTAGCCAACAAGGTTCCCTGGCATATGCCACCCAAGAAAGTTAATGTCCTGTGCTCCTGTTGGAAAGAGCTACAGAAGTGATCCCTGGGGTTTATTTCCTATGTCCCATCCACTCATCAAGATTTTTCTTGAAGAGTGCTAATGAGGAAATTTGCTTGACATAGATGGGTAGCTTGTTAAAGAGTATAGGAAGTCTCTAGGACAGAAATCTATCCCTCCAGCATGCCCTGTTTATTGTGGTGACAAGGTTTAGGTCCCTAGAGCATGTAGTTCAGAGGGATTGGGATTTCTTTAGGTGTAGCATGTCCAACAGCTCTGGTTTTAACATAGCTTTATATGTTAGACAAAGATCTCCTCAGATTAGGAGAAATGCTACAGAGTAAAACTGGAGTTTTTTGAGACAGTCAGTGCAGGGCATCTATTTGAGGCCAGTAATCTTCTTTTTGAGGTACTTTTGTGGTCTTTCCAGCTGCTGCAGATGTCTTGTGTGGTACATTCCAAAAGGGGTGTTGTACTCTATAATGGTTCTAATGAGTGCTGAATAGAGGCGAACAGTGACCTCTTTTTTCCTGGATGAGAACTCTTTTGTGATGAGGTGTGCCACATAGAAGGATTTCCTGACTACTGTGGCAATGTGATTATCAAAGGAGAGACTACTGTCCACCTGGGTCCCAAGGTCTTTTAGCACACAGTAGGCATTAAGTAGACTGCTGTTTATGTGGTAGTTCATGGTTACAGAGTTTTTACCAAAGGGGATAACAATGCACTTTTTGGCATTGAGCTTGAGGCCATGCCTCTGACACCAGGCATCTGTCTCAGTGAGGCCCTTCTGTAGGATGTCCGCATAATTTGGGGACTCGACTATGGCTCCTACTTTGCAGTCATCTGCTAAGTTTGTTAGCTAGAGGCTTTCTCTGTTAGCCTGCACTTCAGAGACGTAGATACCAAACAGGAGAGGTCCTTAGACTGCATCCTGTGGTACTCCACTTATCACTGGTTTGAAGTCAGATTTGGAGTCTGCAACTTTTTCAGTGTGGGTTCTGTCAGTAAGCCAGTTGGCAACCCATCTTGTGACATAAGGATGTATACCTAGTTTAGTGAGTTTAGCTATGATTCCAGAATGGGGGATGGTGTCGAAAGCCTTGGCGAGGTAAATATAGGCTATGTGAACTACCTTACCCTCATCTATGGCTTTGGTGACTGCCTCAAAGAAGTTGATCAGGTTCAGAAGGCATGTTCTGCCTTTCACAAACCCGAACTGGGTGGGGTCCAGAGTTTGGAGGTTACCAGTGTCTTTGTTTTTGAGTTCCATGATGATATGTTTTATGGCCTTGCAGACCAGGCTCGTCAGGTTAATAGGGCGATAGTTCCCAGGATCAGTGGTGGCTCCTCCTTTGTGGAGTGGGATAACTGTTGCTGTGCCCCATTCAGTGGGCAAAAAAGCCCGATGTGAGACTATGATTGAACATGGTGCTTAGGTGGGGAGCCACTTCCTTCTAAGAATGATGCCACAATATGAAGACAAGATGATCAATTTCAGCAATTGGCTTAAGTATTGGTGTCATTCAAAGGGGATCCAATGCCTGTCTGCCTGGGATGAGATGCTCGACAAGCCACGATGCTTCACTAGGGATGGCTTGCACCTGTCACCCCTGGGATTTCGGATATTGGCAAAGGCTCTTGCCACCCCCAAAGTGCCTTTTTTAGGCAAGGCTCAAAAGACAAACCCACCTCCATAGGTATCACAAGGGATAAGAAACTAAGAGTAATGCTACTCAACGCCAGAAGTCTAAACCTCAAGATGCATGCACTCGAAACTCTCCTTAGCATGGAGAACATCGATATCTGTGCAGTATCAGAAACTTGGATCAAGGCTCCCGAAAGCACCCCAGCACTACCAGGATATACTTCATACCATGTTTTTCGGCCCCAAAACTTGGACCGAACCACAAAAGGAGGGGGAGTATCAATATTCGTCAAAGATACCCCCACCTCCAGGTTAGTGGCACAGCACGAAGCATCAGAGACTATCCATGTGCAACTAACAGTGGGTAAAACTGCCTTCCAGTTTATAGCCTGCTACAGACCACCCTCCCAAACCCAGGAACCCCACTCAGCCTTCCTGAGAACACTGGATATTATGAAGGTCTCTCCAAACACTATTATATTGGGCGACTTTAACTGCCCTAACATAGACTGGGAGCATTACTCTAGCTTCAACACCCTAGCCCAAAGGTTCCTAGAATTTATAAACTGAAATGCTATGGAACAACTTGTTGCCACTCTCACAAGAGGGGAAAACATACTGGACCTGATCATCATCAACATGGGGACTCTATGCTCCAGACCAGAAGTGTATCCCTCAATGGTAAGATCATACCATAAACTATTCTCACTAGATAGTCACATCCCGACCCCAGCCCCTGCCCAGAAAACCACAGTGAAAAACTTCTCTAAAGCAAATTTCACACTCCTCAAAACTGAGGTGGAATCATTCAAAGCCCCCGGGCCTGTGGAAAATATGGCCCAGACCGCAGAATCCTTTATAAACGCATTCTATGAACACCTTCAGGAATGCATGGATCATGCAATCCCAAATAAAACCAAGACCCGATCCTCCAAAGTTAGGCGTCCTGTCTGGTGGACCCCAGCCATAAGCAAACTATACAATAGAAGGAGGAAGCTACTACATGATAGAGCAAAATCCCAAAAAGGGAAGGCATCTCTGATCAGTATTAGCAAAAAACTACGGGCGCTCATAAAATCGTCTAAGGCCAGCTTCGAGAGAAAATTTGCACAGGACACTGAGGATAATCACAAGGCTTTCTTTAGTTATGTTAGGAACCTGGGTGGGAATTCCCAGATATGCTCAGAATTAGTCCAAAATGACAAAAATTACACTGAACCCACAGACATTGCCAACATCCTAGCTGACAGGTTCAGCACAAACTTCTTCCCCCCCTTCCCCACCAAAAGGGCAAATATCTATCCCAGCAGAGTACTGCCCCCCTGACATCTCAGATGCTCAGGTAAGAACTGCCCTCTCCAAAGCAAAAAACACAGCATCAATGGGACCAGACGGTGTCCCGGGCTGCGTCCTACATGAACTCCAAGAAGAACTAAACCCAAACATAAAACTACTGTTCAATCTCAGCCTTACTACAGGATATGTACCCAAAGAGTGGTGTACAGCAACAGTGGTCCCTCTCCACAAAGGTGGTGCCTCAACGGATCCTGGAAACTATCACCCCATAAGCTTGACTAGCTTTGTCTGCAAAGCTATGGAAAGGATCATCATGGATCTCATAAATAAAGATATTGGCGACCTGCAGACACTGGATCATACCCAGTTCAGCTTTGTTAAGGGCAAATCCTGCCTCTTAAACCTGGTCAATTTCTTTGAAACAGTCACCAAGGCCATTGACAAGGGGAAGGCGGTCCACACAGCCTATCTGGACCTTGCAAAAGCCTTCGATGCAATACCCCCACTCGCGCATTATAGATAAGCTCACCAGCTTAAATATAAACCCCTATGTCACTAGATGGGTTGCAAACTGGCTCAAGGACAGAACCCACATGGTTAGAATTGCTGGAGCCATGTCAGACTTCAAACCAGTTACAAGTGGCGTCCCACAAGGCTCAGTCCTGGGACCTCTCTTGTTCGGTATATATTTCTCGGAGGTACAGGCTAACACGGAAGGACTGTGGCTGACCAAGTTCGCAGATGTCTGCAAACTGGGCGCCATAATAGACTCTCCAGCCGACACAAGCATCCTACAAAAGGGCCTCATAGAAACAGACAACTGGTGCCAGAGCCATGGTCTCAGGCTAAATGCCAAAAAGTGTATAGTCATCCCCTTTGGCAAAAATAAAGTGCCCACAAATTACCACATAGGTGGCAATCCATTAAGTATGGAAGAAGTAATTAGGGACCTGGGGACCCAAGTTGATAGCAATCTCTCATTTGACAACCACGTGGCCAAAGTGGTTAGAAAAACATTGTATATAGCCCACCTAATCATGAAGGGATTCACATCTAGATCAGGGGAGGTCATCATGCCTCTTTACTCATCCCTCATCAGGCCCATAATTGAGTACAATGCCCATTATGGGATGTACCTTACCAGACAACTGCAGCAACTGGAAAGACCCCAAAAGTACCTCACCAAGAGGATCAAAGGGCTCAAACAGATGCCATATGCTGCCCGGTTAAAGAAACTCCAGCTCTACTCAGTGGCATACCGCCTGCTCAGAGGCGATCTGTGCCTGACATATAAAGCCATGTCCAACCTGGAATTAATGGACATGCTGCACCTCAGAAAATCCAAATCCCATCGTGCTACGCGCTCAAGAAACTTGAACCTCAGCACTGAAATAAATAGGACATGCTGGAGGGACAGATTCATAACCCAGAGGCTCCCCTCACTCTGGAATAAAATCTCAGTCCAGGTTAGGCAGAGTCCCTCATTGACTCTCTTCAAGAGGAATCTTGATGAGTGGATGGGAGATAGTAGGTTTACCCCGGGTGTCACTTCTGTGTCACTGTTAGACAGAGGCACAGTATACTAACCTCGAAAAAGGGCATAGCAAAATTCATTTAGAATGGGTGGTGAAAGCCAAACACACTCTGGCTAGGCTTATAAATGCCCTAGGGCAGATAGCCTAATATAAACCTATGAACCTATGAACCTTCTGACGTTCATGTAAAATGCAGTCTGGGATGTTGTCCGGTCCCATGGATGCTGTGTTTTTGGTTTTAGAGAGTTCAGCTTTTAGCTGCATAGATGTGATTACAGGGACTCTGCATTCTTCCTGTATAGATATAGGCCCTTTAGGGGGTGGCAGGGGGTAAAGTTAGCACTGAACCTATCTGCCAGGATGTTGGCAACATCATTTGGTTCTGTAATGTCCGTGCTGTTGTGCTGTAACTCAGAGCAGATCTGGGTGTTGCCATTGAGATTCTTGACATAGCTATAGAATGCTTTCTGGTTGCCCTTAGAATCAGTGGTGATTTTGTTTTCATAGCTAGCTTTAAAGGATCTTATAAGGGATCTCAGCTTCTTACTGAGGCTGACCAGGGAGATCCTCCACTCATGGGATTTTACTCTCTTTTGCTACAGTTTCTTCCTTCTGTTGTAGAGTTTGTTTATGGCAGGGGACCACCAGATTGGCTTCTTTTTTTTTTGAGGATAGCATCTTGGTTATGTTTGGGAAAGTATGATCCATGCACTTGTGTAAGTGCTTATAGAGTGCATTTGTGTAGGATTCAGCAGTCATAACTGTACTGTCCCTCTGCATGGGTGTCATGAAGTTCACCACTTCTATCTTAAGAAGTATGAAGTTGGATCTGGAGAATTTTTTTTACTGTGGTTTCCTTAATGGTGAGTGGGGATGGGATGCAAATATCTAGGGTGATTAGCTTATGGTTGGATCTGACTAACGAGGAGTTAACTTCAGGTGTGGAACATCGGATACTCATGTTGGTAATGACTAAGTCTAGGATATTGTTGCCCCTGGTGGGGCCGTGGATAAGTTGATCCAGGGCATTGGAATTTATGAATTCCAGAAAGCGTTAAGTGAAGGAGTTGGTACATGAGTAGTTTTCCCAGTTAATGGTGGGGTAGTTGAAATTGCCCATTATTAGGGTGTTTGGTTGAACCCTAATATTTTCCAGTATATCAAGAAAAAAGGAGTGGGAATCCTGGGGCATGGTGGGGGATCTGTAGCAAGCTACAATTTGGATTGCAGTTATGACCAGAGTTAGTTGCACTTGGACAACCTGGGATGCATTATGCTGCGCAACTAGCCTAGAGGTGTGAATATCCTTAATGAATATGGACACACCTCCACCTTTGGTGTTCTGGTCCAGGTTAGATGGCCGAAAAGTGTGGCATGAGTTATAGCCTGGTAATTCAGGGGTGCTCTCTACAGCCTTGAACCAAGTCTCAGTCACTGCACAGATATTGATGTTCTCCATTTTAAGGAGTGCCTTGAGTGAGTGCATTTTGAGGTTTAGACTTCTAGCATTGAGTTGCATTGCCTCAGTTTTTGCTTGCCTGTTGCTGTTACAGTGGTGAATTTGTCATTTGAACCTTGCTTAAAAAAGGCACTATAGGGGCGGCAAGACTCTTACCCTGTATCCGGAATCCCAGGGGTGACAGGTGCAGGCAATCTCTGGCAAAGCATCGTGGTCTGTCGACCATGTCATCCCAGGCAGACAGATACTGGATCCCCTTAGAATGACACCAGAAGCTTAGCCAATTGTTGAAGTCAATAATTTTGTCCTTGTACTGTGGTATCATTCTGGGTGATGGCAGAATGCTACCCAGGCTAGTGTCTTCCCTGTCTCTTTTCATGTAGTCCAGGGAGGTAAGTCTCAGGTCATTCACATCAACATGGACAATGACAGAGTCCTATTTGTACTTGTTGTGGAATGACCTGAGTGTGTGGGTTATGTGGTGGATCCTGGCACCAAACAGTCAGCTGACAGTAACCTTCTCCTTGTTTAGCCTGGTGAGTGGGATATCAGTGTGCCTGACTATAGGGTCACCTATGACTAGTGTGTTGGGTTCATTGTTTTGCCTTATGTGCTGTGGTTTATTGACACACTGAGTCTGTGGGCTATGTGTCCTTTGGGTTGTGTTGGGGGGAGGAGGTTGCTTGCATTGCTGCTTTGGAGGTCTCTGTTGCTTGAGAAGATTATTATTGAGAGCCTCTGCGAATGTGTTTGTGTTTCTATGTGTGGATTTTGGTGGTGTAGGTTTAGTGGGACTATATGATGATTGTGGTGTGGTGCAAGTGTTTACCTTCTCCTCTTGACTGTCAAATTCAGTCTTAGTTGGAGAGAGAATACCTCCAGTTTGGCTAGATAAGTGCATCTCTCACAGGTTGTGGTGTTGGGTGGTAGGAGGATAGGGTTGTCTGTATACATGAGGCAATTGCTACATTGCCCCAAGATGCCCAGATTCATCAGATAGACAGGAAAGAACACTGGGAGCTGACCCTTGGACATGCCTGAATAAAAAACTACTTTCCTCTAGACAAGTGAGGAAAGTGAGTATAAGAGCTGTTTTTCTCTATGCACTCCCACTGATAAGCTAGAAGGCTTCCCTCCAACACAGGAAGGCTTGGGGGGGGGGGGCTCAGAAGCTTACAAACAGTCCTGGATACAGCAAATCTGTATCTGGACTAGAGTAGTTACAGGAAATATGGGAAACAAGCGCAAACTCAGGCTTTTAAACTAGTAAGTTGAAAGAAATGGAAAAACTGCCAAATGGCCAATAAACTACAATTTCTGGGTCAGTAACCACTCTTGTGGTAGATATGCTACCTAGTGCTTACCACTCCCACTGATAAGCTAGAAGGCTTCCCGCCAACACAGAAAGGCTTTGCGGGCTCAGAAGCTTACAAACTGTCCTGGATACAACCAATCCGTATCTGAACTAGACTAGTTACAGGAAAAGTGGGAAACAAGTGCAAACATGGGCTTTTAAACCAGAAAGTTGAAAGAGATGGAAAAACTGCTAAATGGCCAATGAACTACAATTTCGGGGCTAGAAACCACGCTTGTGGTAGATAGGCTACCTAGTGCTTACCACTCTCACTGATAAGCTAGAAGGCTTCCCTTCAACAAAGAAAGGCTTGGGGGGCTCAGAAGCTTACAAACAGTCTTGGATACAGCAAATCTGTATCTGGACTAGACTAATTACAAGAAATGTGGGAAACAAGCGCAAATACAGTCTTTTAAACCAGAATGTTGAAATAGATGGAAAAACTGCCCAAATGGCCAATAAACTACAATTTCTGGGCCAGAAACCACTCTTGTGGTAGATAGGCTAGCTAGTGCTTACCACTTCCACTGATAGGCTAGAAGGCTTCCCTCCAACACAGACATGCTTTGGGGGCTCAGAAGCTTAGAAACAGTCCTGGATACAGCAAATCTGTATCTGGACTAGACTAGTTACAGGAAAGGTGGAAACAAGAGCAAACGCAGGCTTTTAAACCAGAAAGATTTCTCCTTGAAATCTTTAAGCCCCCAAAAAACATTGGCAAAACCTATATAGCTACTCCCATGCCCAAAACTTGAAGAAGTCACACCAACGACATAAAAAATAACAACAATAACACATAAATTCAAAAAGGCTCTAAAACAATGTCTTCTAAATACCGCAACTTGTAACTGTAACTCTTAGCTAATCCCAACAAAAAAACAGGGCTTATCTATACTATACTGATGCTACTCATTATCAGTTCTACTTCAACTTTTTTTGATGCTGACTCTGTACTGAATATCATGTAAAATGATCTCTCTATGCTAAATTGTTTTCATTTCTTTTGAATTTAATTTTTATTTTGTGTAACTGTAAATATCTGATCTCATGTTTCTAGCAGCTGTTTTATAATATCATAAACACTGCTTCTCCTTACTGTACTACTTTTGATAACTGCACACAGGCCAATTGCCACTTACTGTGTTACTTACTGTATGCTCTCTCCTTATGTATGTCACATGACTGTTTGTATGATATTAAACATTAGTGATAATATGGAGCTTTTCTCCATGGACCTCCACTGAAAAAGTTTTTTCTCAGTAGGACACTCCCTTTCAACAAATGTCAATTAAATAAATAATAAATTAAGGCTTCTGATGCTTCTTAAGGTTTTATGTATCTGTAATACATTATGCATTCTCTGACTTACCCTTTGAGCTATCCATTGCCCCAAGAGTGTTCGCATAGTGTGCAGCTCCAGTTATAGCACATTGCAGGCTGTATGATATCCACATTTTTCCATATTTGGATGTCTTACCTATCTATGCAGGCTATTTTTCAAAGTGTCAGGAATCTCTCTCTTTATTTAGAGATCTCATAAGCAGACTGAGATTCCAAGAGAACCTTCCACAGGAAAAAATATATCTACATTTAAATTTATTACAGAGTTTTTCCCCTGATCTTTCTGGTGTTGCACATACACCCACAATGGACTGAGGGTTAACGAAGTCTTCTGCTACTGTTAGGGTCTCCTTAATGGGCAAGGGAGGAAATACCTTAGAATTCTGAGTCTCTTGGCATCTATGATTCTCATAATACCTCTGGCAAGACTTCACATGAGAAAGAAGCAATGGTATCTGATTCCAGGTCTGGAATGTATGAGAAGAAAAATCACTTGGTAGAGACATCAAGTAGCCTGAATACAAGTCTCTCCCTTTTCCCAATCCCTCCTGCTCCAAACTGTCAGTCACTTCAGTTACCTTGCACTTTGTTAGAGGGATACAAGTGCAAGGTATCTGGGACAACAAATGCAGACACAAGCACATAAATATAAAGGAGACGTTTGCCCTTATCAGGACAGTCAATTCTCTAAATCACCTTTGATCCCCGGGACCACTTCAAGTTGTTACGGATGATACCACAGTGATGTGGTATATAAAAAAGTGAGGAAAAGCCAGGTCTTACCTCCTTTGCAGACTCGACATGTTATCACAGGATATGGATCTATATCGGAACATCGAACATCCAAAACATCGACCGCCATAAGGTCGAACTTGGAAGATCAATAGCTGAAAATCTTGAAGCCATGAAACATCAACTTCTTTCCCAGGGAAAGAAGTCGGTGGGCTGTTTCCGTGGCTTCACTATTTCCTCCACTATGGTGCGGTCTCGGAGTTGATATATTTAAGTAGGGGGGTGTGGGGGCGAAGCTCCCCACATTAGAAATGGTTTGTGGTGTGCGTGTGTTGTGTGTGCATTTCTCGGAACAGAGATTTTTTTTCCCTGGGAAAAAAAATTGCTGTTCTGAGCTTTCAATCATACCACATTTCGAACTTCCAAGTTTGACCTTATGGCGGTCGATGTTTTGGAAGTGCGATGTTATGATATAGACCCCAGGAGATACCTTTACAGCAGAATTTCACTCTACTTCCTAGATTCTGTCAGAGCAAAAATGTGTGGCAAACAAGCTTGGCAGGATAAAGGCAGGCCTTCATGAATGGAAACTAGATCGGAGGGTCTTCCAAGATCTGATCCATCTGTGGGGACTTCCTCAAGGAGGCCTTTATACCTTCACAGTGAATAAATCAGCTAACAAAATTCTGCTCTAAGACTTCATGCAAGAAGGCCTGGAAGACAGATGCTTTTTACTTTCCTTGGACAGGAATATTCCTGTATGTTTTTCTACCCTCTCTGGTATTCAAGGTAATTCTGAAGATTCAGAAGGAATCCTCCAAGGATCATTGTGGTGACTCCCTTCTGGCTCATTCAACAGTATTTGCCCTTCTTTTGCTACTGGCCAGAGGCAATTATTACATTTCCTCACAGACTGGATCTAGTCACACAAAAACAGAGATGAAAGAGGTAATTGGGAACATATTTTTCCAGACTGTAATATGTTGGCAGATTTTAACAATTCTCTGCAAACTACTCTGTCAGAAATATTAGGTGAGCAAACTGGTGTAACTAATGAAATTATATTTTTGAGCTATGATACAAAATTGGAATTGCCTAGACATAGTAAGGCCATCTGAGTTTAGTTCTGGCGAATGACAAAAAAAAGCGTTTACTAGAAAATGGAAATCACTGCGGTGGTGGTGCTGCGGTAGCGTTGTCGCCTCACAGTAAGACGTCGTCCTGTTCAATTCTCAGCTAGAGCATCTTCTGTGTGGAGACATGTGTGAATGGGTGTACCTTCGTTGAAGGTTGTGCATCAGAGCTGGCAACTCAGCACGTAAAAATCTATTGCCAATCATTAGCGGACCGGAGTTCCGCTGTGGTGACCTCTAACCGGGAAAAGCCAAAAGACGCAACAGCAACTAGAAAATGGAAATCAAAGTCTAAGCCAACTGTACTAAAAGTGGTAAATAGAGTAATATAGATAAAACAACTGAAAGTGGGAGCTTTAGAAAAGGGTAGGAACAAATTATATGGGAAAAATAGGAATGGTGGGAACAATGCATACAGAATAATGTTTTGAAAGAGGAATGAGGTTTAAGGGAAGGCAGGACTTGAACGTGCTTTGTAATGGCTGACTGACAATAATTGGATAGATTATAAGTGATGTATAATGCCTGCAACTGAAAATATGTCAGTATGGTTTGTTTTCATTTATATAAATGTATAATTGCCTATGTAATAAGGGACAATTTAATAAAGATGTTTCTTGGTTAAAAAAAGAACAGGGAACTTTTATACTTCCCAAACCTGAACAACTTTAACTGACTGCCTGGATCTTTAGGTATTAGTACCTTTTAGGCACTTGTTTACTGAGGACGTGCAGGAGGTACTAATGGGGGCAAGAAAGCCCTATACTAGAAAATCATATATTAGCAAATGGAAAATGTCTTCTAGGTGGTGGCAAATAAATAACTTCAACCCATTCAGAGTAGTGCTTCATTTGTTTTACAATATTTGTGTAAGTTACTTTTCTATTTGCCTGTCTTACTCCTCTATCCAGGTTCATTTAGGTTCATAGGTTCATAGGTTCATACTAGGCTATCTGCCCGAGGGCATTTACAAGCCTAGCCCATCGTTTTGTGGCTTACGCCACCCCTTAAGTATGGGGTACTATACCCATTATTTTGCTGTGCCTCTGTCGAGCAGTGACACTGAGGTAATCCCTGGGGTATATTTGCGATCTCCCATCCATTGGTCAAGATTTCTCTTGAACAAGGCCAGCGAGGTGCTCTGCCTCACATATACCGGGATTTTGTTCCACAGCATAGGGAGTCTTTGGGTGATGAATCTATCCCTCCAGCACGTCCTATTAATAGCCGTGTCGAGGTTTAAGTCTCCGCCCTTGTGGCTCTGGTGGATCTAGATTTTTGAGGTGAAGCATATTCATCAAATCTGGGTTTGACATGGCCTTGTATGTTAGGCAAAGGTCACCTCTGAGCAAGCGTAAGCGACTGAATAGAGCTGGAGTTCTTTCAGTCGGGCAGCATAGGACAGATTTTGAGACCCTTTATCCTTTTGGTGAGGAACTTTTGTGGTCTCTCCAGCTGCTGCAAGTGTCGGGTCAGATACATTCCGAATGGGGCATTGTACTCAATCATTGGTCTGATGAGTGATGAGTAAAGGGAGACCATGACCTCCCTTGATCTAGATGAGAATCCCTTCATGATAAGGTGGGCAATGTAGAAGGTCTTCCTAACTACTTTAGCTACATGGGTGTCGAATGACAGACTACAATCAACCTGGGTCCCCAAGTCCCTGATAACTTCTTCTGTGCTCAGTGGATTGCCACCTATTTGGTAGCTAGGGGTAACCTTGTTTTTCCCGAAGGGTATGACTATGCATTTTTTGGCATTTAACTTTAGGCCATGGCTCTGGCACCAGTTATCCGTTTCTGTGAGACCCTTCTGAAGGATATCTGTGTCAGATGTGTTTTCTACTATGGCTCCCAGTTTGCAGTCATCTGCAAACTTTGTCAGCCATAACCCTCCTGTGTTTGCTTGTACTTCAGAAAAGTAGATGCCAAACAAGAGTGGGCCCAGGACTGAGCCCTGTGGGACCCCACTTGTGACAGGCTTTGAGTCTGACATGGCGCCAGCAACTCTGACGCTGTGGGTTCTGTCACTCAGCCAGTTTGCAACCCATCTTGTGATGTATGGGTTAACATTTAAGCTGCTGAGTTTTTCAATGATACCCGAGTGAGGTATTGTATCAAGGCCTTCGCCAGATCCAGGTAGGCTGTATGGACTGCCTTTCCCTCATCAATGGCTTTGGTGACTGTTTCGAAAAAGTCAACCAAGTTTAAAAGGCATGATCTGCCTTTGACAAAGCCAAACTGGGTTGGATCCAAGGTCTGCAAATTCCTATGTCTTTATTTATGAGGTCCATTATGATCCTCTCCATGGCTTTGCAGATAAGGCTTGTCAAGCTAATATGCCGGTAATTTCCAGGGTCGGTGGAAGCACCGCCTTTGTGAAGTGGGACCACAGTTGCAGTGCGCCACTCCTGGGTACATATCCAGAGGTAAGACTTTGATTAAATAGCTGTCCTAGTTGTGGGTTTAATTCCTCATTGAGTTCGTGGAGCACACAGCCGGGGACACCGTCGGGTCCCATGGATGCTGTGTTTTTTGCTTTGGAGAGAGCAGTTTTAACTTGGGCGTTGGAAATGTTTGGGGGGCTGCAATCGTTTGGTATAGATATCTCTCCTTTTGGGGGGGAGGGGGGGGAGAAGTTTGCACTGAACCTGTCAGCCAGTATGTTGGCAATGTCTGTAGGATCAGTAATCTTCACATCATTTTGACTAGTTCTGAGCATATCTGGGAGTTTCCTCCCAGGTTTCTAACATAGCTAAAGAATGCCTTATGATTGTCTTTTGAGTCTTTAGCTATTTTTCTCTCAAAATTTGCTTTGGATGATTTTATGAGAGCTCTTAGCTTTTTACTTATAGTGATCAAGGGTGTCTTACCTTTTAAGGATTTTGCTCTATCTTGTAGTAGCTTTCTCCTTTTGTTGTAGAGTTTGTTTATGGCTGGGGTCCACCAGAGTGGACGCTTGCCTTTGGTACAGAGAGTCTTTGTTTTGCTTGGGATTGCCTTATCCATGCAGTCCTGCAGGTGCTGGTAGAAGGCATTTGTGAGTGATTCAGCGGCTTGAGTACTGTTTTCCGCCGCTCGGGGCCTTAAAGGAGACCACACTAGTCTTTAGAAGTGTGAAGTCGGCTTCGAGAAGTTTTTACTGTGGTCTTTTTATTTCAGGTGGGGGTGGGATGAGGACCTCCAGCGAGATTAGTTTGTGATCTGATCTCACCAGTGAGGGTATACTTCCGGTGTTGAACATTGTGCTCCCATGTTCGTGATGATGAGATCAAGTATGTTATCTCCTCTTGTGGGGATGGTGACTAGTTGTTCCATGGCATTTGAGTTTATGAATTCCAGGAACTTTTGGGCTAGGGTGTTTGGGCTTGAGTAGTGTTCCCAGTCTATATTAGGGTAATTGAAGTCACCTAGTATGATGGTGTTTGGTGATACATTTATCCCCTCTAGTGTTTTCAGGAAGGCCATGTGAGGTTCCTGAGTTTGTGAGGGTGGCCTGTAACATGCTACAATTTGCAGAGCAGTCTTGCCTATGGTTAATTGCACCTGGATGGTCTCCGATGCATCGTGCGTTGCCACCAGTCTTGAGGTGTGGGTGTCCTTGATGAATATGGATACCCCCCCTCCTTTCTTGGTATTGTCCGGATTTTGGGGCCGGAACGCATGATATGAGGTAAAACCTGATAGTGCTGGGGTGCTCTCAGGAGCCTTGAACCAGGTTTCTGTCACAGCACAGACATCGATGTTCTCCATATTGAGAAGGGCCTCGAAGTGCGTGCATTTTGAGATTTAGACTTCTGGCATTGAGCAGCATTACCCTTAGTTTTTTCCTTTTTGTGTTCTAGGGTGGTAGGTTTAGAATTTGAGCCTTGCCTAAAAAGGCACTATGGGGTGGCAAGAGCCTTTGCCAATATCCGAATCCCAGGGTGACAGGTGCAAGCCGCCCGTTGCGAAGCAGCGTGGCTTGTCCAGCATGTCATCCCAGGCAGACAGACACTGGATCCCCTTTGAATGACACCAGTGGTTAAGCCAATTGTTAAAGCTGATCATCTTATCTCTGTATTGTGGCATCATTCTTGGTGAAGGTAGGATACTGCTCAAGGTCAGGGTCATACCTGCCTGGGCTACATAATCAGAGAGCTCCTCAATGTCTCTTTTCATGTAGTCCAAGGAGGTACGCCTCAGGTCGCTCACACCAGCATGGACAATGACTGAGTCATATTTGTACCTGCTGTTGAGAGACCTGAGTGCTTGCGTTATGTGGCGGATTCTAGCGCCCGACAGGCAGCTTACTGTGACCTTCTCCTTACTCAGTCTGGTGAGCGGAACGTCAGTGTGTCTGACTATGGAGTCACCAATGACTAGTGTGTCTGGCATTGTGTTTGGCCTTAAGGGCTGTGACTGTTTGACACTCTGACTGTGAGGTCTATGTGTTGCAGGTGCTGTGTTCTGAGGTGGTGGTTGTTTGGGTGTCTGCTTAGGTGGCCTCTGCTGTTTTGGTAGATTTTGTTCAGAGCCTCCGAGTATGTCTTTGTGTGTTTATGTGTATGATTTGAGGTTGTGATGGTACTATGTGAGACTGGGTCTATAGTGTGTGTGGTAACCTTCTCCTCCTGACTGGTCTTGCCAGTCCTATGTTGAGAGAGCTCAGCCTCCAGTTTGGCCGTATAGTTGCATCTCTCGCATGTATTTGTGTTTTGTGGGAGGAGGAGAGGGTTGTTCAGGTACATGAGGCAATTGTAACATTGCCTCAAAATTCCCAGGTTCACCAGCTGAGCAGGAGAGGACACTAGCAACTGATCCGTCGACATGCTAGAAGGAATAGACAAAACTTTGAAAAGATTCCGGGACGTGGGTGACAGAAATGGGGTTTGCCTTTTGGGGTACTTATCTATGACAAGAGTGCCGTATCAAGGTAATAAGTACTGTAGGAGCAAGTGCTAGGTTTAACAGATAGAGAATAGTCTACTTGGAGTCAAGTAGAGATGATCTTTTTAGTTATAGGATACGCTGATTAGATCAGTAGTATAGTTCGAGGAAGGTAGTTTTAAGGGAAAATTTGAAGAGTGTAATTTAGGTAGCCCTAATAGTTTAAATCTGCTTAACCGGCGCTGCCCTAGTGTGCAACAGTAGCAGCTCCGCGCAAACTCACGCTAAATCGCGCAAACGCGCGTTTAGCGTTTTTTATATCAGGGGGCTGAAAGAAGCTAGGAACTGGCCCAAAACGACCAATAAACTACAAGTTGCTGGCTGAAACCTCACAAAACTGGACCAACAGGCAGCTCAATGCTTCCCACTCCCACTGGTAAGCAAAGGAACTTCCTCCTTTCCAAATTAGGTAAAGAATCAGTAACAGGAACTGCAAACAAAGTCCAGGGATCAGCAAGCTCTGAAACTGGACTAATCTAGCTTAGCAAGGCGGGAAAACAAGAGATATTTTTTTGTTTTTTTTTTTTTTTCAAGAGACAAGCAGAACAGATACAGTAAACACTTATAAATGCTATAAATCGGCTATCACAGCCTACACAAACAATTTGCAACAGTTACAGATATTTAGAGTAACAAACTGAGAAACAAGTGCAATATCACAATAAATGCAGAATAAACAGTAGCAATGTATCAGCAAACAGGCGAAAATACAGTAGCAAGATAAATAGAAGTGGAAAGCCACTAAAAAATACTTATATCAGGTAAAGTCGCTTTTTCAGCTCTCTGAAGCTTGGATTACTCTGCTGGCCACCACGAGGATCTAGTGCTGAGTAGGTACAAGCCAAAAACGCTCGCTTAGCGTTTTTTATATCAGGGGGCTGAAAGAAGCTAGGAACTGGCCCAAAACGACCAATAAACTACAAGTTGCTGGCTGAAACCTCACAAAACTGGACCAACAGGCAGCTCAATGCTTCCCACTCCCACTGGTAAGCAAAGGAACTTCCTCCTTTCCAAATTAGGTAAAGAATCAGTAACAGGAACTGCAAACAAAGTCCAGGGATCAGCAAGCTCTGAAACTGGACTAATCTAGCTTAGCAAGGCGGGAAAACAAGAGATATTTTTTTGTTTTTTTTTTTTTTCAAGAGACAAGCAGAACAGATACAGTAAACACTTATAAATGCTATAAATCGGCTATCACAGCCTACACAAACAATTTGCAACAGTTACAGATATTTAGAGTAACAAACTGAGAAACAAGTGCAATATCACAATAAATGCAGAATAAACAGTAGCAATGTATCAGCAAACAGGCGAAAATACAGTAGCAAGATAAATAGAAGTGGAAAGCCACTAAAAATACTTATATCAGGTAAAGTCGCTTTTTCAGCTCTCTGAAGCTTGGATTACTCTGCTGGCCACCACGAGGATCTAGTGCTGAGTAGGTACAAGCCAAAAAACGCGCGTTTAGCGTTTTTTATATCAGGGGGCTGAAAGAAGCTAGGAACTGGCCCAAAACGACCAATAAACTACAAGTTGCTGGCTGAAACCTCACAAAACTGGACCAACAGGCAGCTCAATGCTTCCCACTCCCACTGGTAAGCAAAGGAACTTCCTCCTTTCCAAATTAGGTAAAGAATCAGTAACAGGAACTGCAAACAAAGTCCAGGGATCAGCAAGCTCTGAAACTGGACTAATCTAGCTTAGCAAGGCGGAAAACAAGAGATTTTTTTTGTTTTTTTTTTTTTTCAAGAGACAAGCAGAACAGATACAGTAAACACTTATAAATGCTATAAATCGGCTATCACAGCCTACACAAACAATTTGCAACAGTTACAGATATTTAAAGTAACAAACTGAGAAACAAGTGCAATATCACAATAAATGCAGAATAAACAGTAGCAATGTATCAGCAAACAGGCGAAAATACAGTAGCAAGATAAATAGAAGTGGAAAGCCACTAAAAATACTTATATCAGGTAAAGTCGTTTTTCAGCTCTCTGAAGCTTGGATTACTCTGCTGGCCACCACGAGGATCTAGTGCTGAGTAGGTACAAGCCAAAAAACGCGCGTTTAGCGTTTTTTATATCAGGGGGCTGAAAGAAGCTAGGAACTGGCCCAAAACGACCAATAAACTACAAGTTGCTGGCTGAAACCTCACAAAACTGGACCAACAGGCAGCTCAATGCTTCCCACTCCCACTGGTAAGCAAAGGAACTTCCTCCTTTCCAAATTAGGTAAAGAATCAGTAACAGGAACTGCAAACAAAGTCCAGGGATCAGCAAGCTCTGAAACTGGACTAATCTAGCTTAGCAAGGCGGCAAAACAAGAGATATTTTTTGTTTTTTTTTTTTCAAGAGACAAGCAGAACAGATACAGTAAACACTTATAAATGCTATAAATCGGCTATCACAGCCTACACAAACAATTTGCAACAGTTACAGATATTTAGAGTAACAAACTGAGAAACAAGTGCAATATCACAATAAATGCAGAATAAACAGTAGCAATGTATCAGCAAACAGGCGAAAATACAGTAGCAAGATAAATAGAAGTGGAAAGCCACTAAAAAATACTTATATCAGGTAAAGTCGCTTTTCAGCTCTCTGAAGCTTGGATTACTCTGCTGGCCACCACGAGGATCTAGTGCTGAGTAGGTACAAGCCAAAAAACGCGTGTTTAGCGTTTTTATATCAGGGGGCTGAAAGAAGCTAGGAACTGGCCCAAAACGACCAATAAACTACAAGTTGCTGGCTGAAACCTCACAAAACTGGACCAACAGGCAGCTCAATGCTTCCCACTCCCACTGGTAAGCAAAGGAACTTCCTCCTTTCCAAATTAGGTAAAGAATCAGTAACAGGAACTGCAAACAAAGTCCAGGGATCAGCAAGCTCTGAAACTGGACTAATCTAGCTTAGCAAGGCGGGAAACAAGAGATATTTTTTTTTTTTTTTTTTTTCAAGAGACAAGCAGAACAGATACAGTAAACACTTATAAATGCTATAAATCGGCTATCACAGCCTACACAAACAATTTGCAACAGTTACAGATATTTAGAGTAACAAACTGAGAAACAAGTGCAATATCACAATAAATGCAGAATAAACAGTAGCAATGTATCAGCAAACAGGCGAAAATACAGTAGCAAGATAAATAGAAGTGGAAAGCCACTAAAAATACTTATATCAGGTAAAGTCGCTTTTTCAGCTCTCTGAAGCTTGGATTACTCTGCTGGCCACCACGAGGATCTAGTGCTGAGTAGGTACAAGCCAAAAAACGCGTGTTTAGCGTTTTTTATATCAGGGGGCTGAAAGAAGCTAGGAACTGGCCCAAAACGACCAATAAACTACAAGTTGCTGGCTGAAACCTCACAAAACTGGACCAACAGGCAGCTCAATGCTTCCCACTCCCACTGGTAAGCAAAGGAACTTCCTCCTTTCCAAATTAGGTAAAGAATCAGTAACAGGAACTGCAAACAAAGTCCAGGGATCAGCAAGCTCTGAAACTGGACTAATCTAGCTTAGCAAGGCGGGAAAACAAGAGATATTTTTTTTTTTTTTTTTTTTCAAGAGACAAGCAGAACAGATACAGTAAACACTTATAAATGCTATAAATCGGCTATCACAGCCTACACAAACAATTTGCAACAGTTACAGATATTTAGAGTAACAAACTGAGAAACAAGTGCAATATCACAATAAATGCAGAATAAACAGTAGCAATGTATCAGCAAACAGGCGAAAATACAGTAGCAAGATAAATAGAAGTGGAAAGCCACTAAAAAATACTTATATCAGGTAAAGTCGCTTTTTCAGCTCTCTGAAGCTTGGATTACTCTGCTGGCCACCACGAGGATCTAGTGCTGAGTAGGTACAAGCCAAAAAACGCGCGTTTAGCGTTTTTTATATCAGGGGGCTGAAAGAAGCTAGGAACTGGCCCAAAACGACCAATAAACTACAAGTTGCTGGCTGAAACCTCACAAAACTGGACCAACAGGCAGCTCAGTGCTTCCCACTCCCACTGGTAAGCAAAGGAACTTCCTCCTTTCCAAATTAGGTAAAGAATCAGTAACAGGAACTGCAAACAAAGTCCAGGGATCAGCAAGCTCTGAAACTGGACTAATCTAGCTTAGCAAGGCGGGAAAACAAGAGATATTTTTTTTTTTTTTTTTTTCAAGAGACAAGCAGAACAGATACAGTAAACACTTATAAATGCTATAAATCGGCTATCACAGCCTACACAAACAATTTGCAACAGTTACAGATATTTAGAGTAACAAACTGAGAAACAAGTGCAATATCACAATAAATGCAGAATAAACAGTAGCAATGTATCAGCAAACAGGCGAAAATACAGTAGCAAGATAAATAGAAGTGGAAAGCCACTAAAAATACTTATATCAGGTAAAGTCGCTTTTCAGCTCTCTGAAGCTTGGATTACTCTGCTGGCCACCACGAGGATCTAGTGCTGAGTAGGTACAAGCCAAAAAACGCGCGTTTAGCGTTTTTTATATCAGGGGGCTGAAAGAAGCTAGGAACTGGCCCAAAACGACCAATAAACTACAAGTTGCTGGCTGAAACCTCACAAAACTGGACCAACAGGCAGCTCAGTGCTTCCCACTCCCACTGGTAAGCAAAGGAACTTCCTCCTTTCCAAATTAGGTAAAGAATCAGTAACAGGAACTGCAAACAAAGTCCAGGGATCAGCAAGCTCTGAAACTGGACTAATCTAGCTTAGCAAGGCGGGAAAACAAGAGATATTTTTTTTTTTTTTTTTTTTTCAAGAGACAAGCAGAACAGATACAGTAAACACTTATAAATGCTATAAATCGGCTATCACAGCCTACACAAACAATTTGCAACAGTTACAGATATTTAAAGTAACAAACTGAGAAACAAGTGCAATATCACAATAAATGCAGAATAAACAGTAGCAATGTATCAGCAAACAGGCGAAAATACAGTAGCAAGATAAATAGAAGTGGAAAGCCACTAAAAATACTTATATCAGGTAAAGTCGCTTTTTCAGCTCTCTGAAGCTTGGATTACTCTGCTGGCCACCACGAGGATCTAGTGCTGAGTAGGTACAAGCCAAAAAACGCGCGTTTAGCGTTTTTTATATCAGGGGGCTGAAAGAAGCTAGGAACTGGCCCAAAACGACCAATAAACTACAAGTTGCTGGCTGAAACCTCACAAAACTGGACCAACAGGCAGCTCAATGCTTCCCACTCCCACTGGTAAGCAAAGGAACTTCCTCCTTTCCAAATTAGGTAAAGAATCAGTAACAGGAACTGCAAACAAAGTCCAGGGATCAGCAAGCTCTGAAACTGGACTAATCTAGCTTAGCAAGGCGGAAAACAAGAGATATTTTTTTTTTTTTTTTTTTCAAGAGACAAGCAGAACAGATACAGTAAACACTTATAAATGCTATAAATCGGCTATCACAGCCTACACAAACAATTTGCAACAGTTACAGATATTTAGAGTAACAAACTGAGAAACAAGTGCAATATCACAATAAATGCAGAATAAACAGTAGCAATGTATCAGCAAACAGGCGAAAATACAGTAGCAAGATAAATAGAAGTGGAAAGCCACTAAAAATACTTATATCAGGTAAAGTCGCTTTTTCAGCTCTCTGAAGCTTGGATTACTCTGCTGGCCACCACGAGGATCTAGTGCTGAGTAGGTACAAGCCAAAAAACGCGCGTTTAGCGTTTTTTATATCAGGGGGCTGAAAGAAGCTAGGAACTGGCCCAAAACGACCAATAAACTACAAGTTGCTGGCTGAAACCTCACAAAACTGGACCAACAGGCAGCTCAATGCTTCCCACTCCCACTGGTAAGCAAAGGAACTTCCTCCTTTCCAAATTAGGTAAAGAATCAGTAACAGGAACTGCAAACAAAGTCCAGGGATCAGCAAGCTCTGAAACTGGACTAATCTAGCTTAGCAAGGCGGAAAACAAGAGATATTTTTTGTTTTTTTTTTTTCAAGAGACAAGCAGAACAGATACAGTAAACACTTATAAATGCTATAAATCGGCTATCACAGCCTACACAAACAATTTGCAACAGTTACAGATATTTAAAGTAACAAACTGAGAAACAAGTGCAATATCACAATAAATGCAGAATAAACAGTAGCAATGTATCAGCAAACAGGCGAAAATACAGTAGCAAGATAAATAGAAGTGGAAAGCCACTAAAAATACTTATATCTGGTAAAGTCGCTTTTTCAGCTCTCTGAAGCTTGGATTACTCTGCTGGCCACCACGAGGATCTAGTGCTGAGTAGGTACAAGCCAAAAAACGCGCGTTTAGCGTTTTTTATATCAGGGGGCTGAAAGAAGCTAGGAACTGGCCCAAAACGACCAATAAACTACAAGTTGCTGGCTGAAACCTCACAAAACTGGACCAACAGGCAGCTCAATGCTTCCCACTCCCACTGGTAAGCAAAGGAACTTCCTCCTTTCCAAATTAGGTAAAGAATCAGTAACAGGAACTGCAAACAAAGTCCAGGGATCAGCAAGCTCTGAAACTGGACTAATCTAGCTTAGCAAGGCGGGAAAACAAGAGATTTTTTTTGGTTTTTTTTTTTTTCAAGAGACAAGCAGAACAGATACAGTAAACACTTATAAATGCTATAAATCGGCTATCACAGCCTACACAAACAATTTGCAACAGTTACAGATATTTAAAGTAACAAACTGAGAAACAAGTGCAATATCAGAATAAATGCAGAATAAACAGTAGCAATGTATCAGCAAACAGGCGAAAATACAGTAGCAAGATAAATAGAAGTGGAAAGCCACAAAAAATACTTATATCAGGTAAAGTCGCTTTTTCAGCTCTCTGAAGCTTGGATTACTCTGCTGGCCACCACGAGGATCTTGTGCTGAGTAGGTACAAGCCAAAAAAATGCGCGTTTAGCGTTTTTTATATCAGGGAGCTGAAAGAAGCTAGAACTGGCCCAAAACGACCAATAAACTACAAGTTGCTGGCTGAAACCTCACAAAACTGGACCAACAGGCAGCTCAATGCTTCCCACTCCCACTGGTAAGCAAAGGAACTTCCTCCTTTCCAAATTAGGTAAAGAATCAGTAACAGGAACTGCAAACAAAGTCCAGGGATCAGCAAGCTCTGAAACTGGACTAATCTAGCTTAGCAAGGCGGGAAAACAAGAGATTTTTTTTGGTTTTTTTTTTTTTCAAGAGACAAGCAGAACAGATACAGTAAACACTTATAAATGCTATAAATCGGCTATCACAGCCTACACAAACAATTTGCAACAGTTACAGATATTTAAAGTAACAAACTGAGAAACAAGTGCAATATCAGAATAAATGCAGAATAAACAGTAGCAATGTATCAGCAAACAGGCGAAAATACAGTAGCAAGATAAATAGAAGTGGAAAGCCACTATAAGGTAAAAGAATAGTTTCCAGCTCCTTGGTGGCTGCCACTGCCACCACCATGACATCTACAGGGACACCAGTCAGAAAATTATCGTAGGGGCTATGATGAATTTATTAGGTCTGTGAACAGGTTCCACTGTATCTGGCCCATGCCTTTTTGGAAATGACACTGAGCAACTGGTCATAGAGGAGACACCTAGGAGGTAAAAAGAGACCCAAAGCCTCCAGGTATTCTGATTCATCCTCAGATGGATTGGTGGCTGCCAGCCACATCTCTGTTTAAAATCTCCAGGATGTCTGCAAAGGAGACATCTTCAGAAACGTGGATCCTTCAGACTCATCCAAATCAGTATCGGAAGTAACAGAGAGTCTGTGCTTTTTTTTTTCCTAGGACTTCAAACGGATACGGAAGTAACAGTCACCAGCTGTAGTGGTTTGCTGGGACTCGGTCTCACACTTGGAAGGAGTGGGTTCAAGAGATGGACACAGGCACCTAGGAAGAGAACTGGAACAGAATGTTTCAGGACAAAACCCTCCATCAGCTAAAAGCATTGCCCTGCAGAGGTCCTCAGCAAGAGAGAGGTGAGTGGGAAGCAGCTCCAAAGCTGAGGTGGAAAGCTCAACCTAGCCGAGGCACCAGAGTCGGGTTGGAGGAAAGACCACACAGACTCTTCCCATAGCTGACCAGCAACTGGCTCCCAGACTCCTCGGCATCGGATGGAGCTGAGGAAATCAGAGTCAAAATCAAAACGAGTGGTCTCGAGCAGGCAGTTCCACTGTTATCAGATCCAGACCCTCCGGCTCTGAAGACTCTAGGATCGAATGAGGAACTGAAAATGCTACAGTAGAGCAGATGGCTCAGATTCCTGGTAAGATAATAACTTAGCCAGGGCCAGTGTGCAGCAATCTTTTCACTACCTGCTCCACATCCTCTTTGAAAGCCTGGAGGAATAGGAAGACAAAGGAGGAGATCTGCTACCCAGTAATGGAGATCTCAAGGTTGGTGACACATTAGTGGGCTCCCCCGGGCACAAATAGTCAATAGGAAGCTTGGCATGAAAAACAGAGGAAATAGAGACTGATTTGGTGGAGTGTGCTCTTATCTTTCCAGGCAGTTGTTTATTATTTGTATAGCAGAAGGCAATACAATCTGTAAAGCCATTTTGATAATGTGACTTTAGAAACTGGTAATCCTAACTTTTTGTTGGAGAATGACACAAACAGTTGGTCAGACTTTTTTATATCTTGAGTTCTGTGCTGGTAAAACCACAGTTGTCTGTGCACATCCAACTGGTGTCATCTATATTCTGCCTTCTCGCTGTAATTTGGGAAAAACACAGGCATCTCAATGGATTGATTTAAGTTATTTTCATAACAGACCTTTGGAAGGAATGATGGGTTGGCTCTCAAAGTTACCCTATCTTTATGAAAGATAATATTATGGAGGACAAACAGATAGGGCCTGTAGTTCTGATACACTTGTTGCAGAGGTTATAGCATCCAAAAACAGGGTCTTCCATGACAAAAACTTTAAACTACAGTGAGATGAAGGCTCAAAAACGTTAGAACCAAGCTGAGATCCCATGGCTTTGGTGATTCTCTGATTGGAGGTCTAAGTAGAAAGGTACCCTTAAGGAAAGCTTTACCTAGCCTGTGAGACATAATAGGAATATCCATTTCTACCATATGAAAGTTAGAAATGGCAGCTAGCTGAACTCTAATATTGGCAGCTGCCACACCCTATTCAAAAAGTTTGGAAAGAAACTCTAAAATCACTGGAATGGGAGTGGTGAGAGGTTGAATATTGTGTTCAGCTGCCCAGCATGAAAATCTTTTCCATTTACTAGAGTACAATTTTCTCATTGAAGGTTTATGGGAAGAAATGAGGATGTGACTCACTGCAGGGGAAAAGGAATAATACCTGGCTAAATGTGGAACTGGAGCAGACAAGCTGTCAGCTCGAGGTTGTGGACTGACGGAAGGAACTCTCCTGAAGAATGGGTTAATAGGTCTGGCATTGGATCCCGAATCCAGGCTTCCTCCAAGATGTGGGCTTGAAGAAAAGGAAAACAAATTTGTCGAGGCCAGTAAGGAGCAATGAGGATCATTGTGCTTTTCAAAAACTTGGTCTTCTACAAGGTTTTGGGAATTAGGGGAAAGGGAGGAAAGGCATAAAGCAGTCCCGGGGCCAATCATGAATTCGTGCATCCCTGGGTGACTTCCCTGGAGGGAGGAATTAGGGCAAAGTAGTTGCTGCATTTGGCATTCATGGAGATGGCGAAGAGGTTGCAGCAAGGCTGGCCCCATCTCTGGAAAATCTTTTCTGCAATCTCTGGTTTCAGGGGACCACTCGTGAAGCAACAGAATGGCTCTGATGAGTTTGTCCACTATCACGTTGGATTTCCCCAGGATGTGCTTTGCTACCAGAAAGTGTTGAGAATCAATCATCCATTTCCATACACATAGTGGGTTAGATTTGGTTCCCCTGTTTGTTTATGTACCACACTACTGACATGTCTGTCTGTACTGTTACTGTTCCTAGAGGGAGAGATCCTTTAAGAGCTTGCAACGCATAAAGCACCACACATCTCCAGGACATTGATGTGCAAGTGGTTCTCATGATGGTCCCATAGACCTTGGACCATCATGCCCAGATAATGCCCCCCCCCACCCATTCTGGGAAGTGTCCGTGGTCACTACTGCATCTGGCATACCTCTCAAGTTTACCTCATTATGAGGAATGTACCTCATTTGGTGTCTTAAAAAGTTCATGTTCCTCAAAGTTCCACATCAAAAGGCTCTGTCACACATTCAGTGTTAGGCATTTTTTTTTCAATAATCCGTCTTTTATTGTTTTTCAATTACATAACTACACACTATAAATATATACAATATATACATGATTGCTTCCAAAAGTTACATAAGCATTATATATTAATACAATGTATTAAAAAAGAAATACAACATGAAAAAGTCAACAGTCTGTATTATTGTTACGATCAATGTCAAATCTAAGATTGAATCAGTCTTATAAACATGTGTCCTGAGTAATAATGGATAAGAACCCCTAGGCCAACACAATATTGAAGATTTGCTCCCATATTTTTATATTATTTATGCTTTTCTTATGGTCATTGATTAACAATTTATGTGCTAATATGTGTCTGATTGCTAATATTCTAAAATTTTCCCAAGATGTCTGAGTCGGGTTCAACCAGTTTGAAGCTATGTATAGTTTCATCAATAAACAAATATTCATGATTATAATCTTTTTTGATTTATCTAAGTTATCTGGAGGAATATGTAGGATCATAAATTCCCAAGAGAGTGTTGAATGCTGGTATCCCATTTTCTGTAATTGAAGTTTTAATGAATTCCAAAGTTTAAAAATGCATTTGCAACTCCAAAACATGTGAAACAAGTCAGCTGTCTGGTCTGTACAATATGGACATTTAGGCGAGTTCTTTGAGTCAAATTTATGAAGAATAAGACGGGTATAGCAGGCATTGTTAAATATCATCAATTGTGTGAATAGTAATTTCTGAAGGGACACAGACTTTAATGTTAGATTAAATGCTTCCAAGATCTTGCTGTTGTCAACTAATATTAATTTTTCCCTCCAATAATTCGATAAGAGAATATGTTTATTGTATTTCATCTCTTTTATCAGTTTATATGAAGTAGTTATATATTTTTTATCTTTTATCAGAGCTTCCCACAGATTATGACATATATTTAATTTCTCTTCATTAAAATCAAAGTTATTAAAATAATTTATAGCCAGATCTTTAAGTTGTCTCATGATAATTAGATAGGAAATAGGAAGACTTTTCTCTTTTAAAATATCGTGAACTGATACCCCAAGAAAGGTGTAGAGATCCAATACAATTAAATCCTTTATTAGGGGGAATTTTTGTAAGTCCATCAACTTATTCCCAATTACTAAATTTGGGTTCTTGTGAAATGGTTGAAACACCATCATATATTTTAGTAGGTTTAATGAGGTAAAAAGATTTTGAATTGAAGTTACATAACTTTTAATATGTTCCATTAAGTCATATTTACTGAGTGTTCCTCTATTCAGAAAGGGTAGAGCTTTACAGTTAATTCCCACTGTAGTTACATGTCTGTAGGTTAAGACCAGCCATTTTGGCGCCCATTTCAAACTGCCTCTATCAAAGTGAATCACCCTTAAGATTCTGTTGGCATTAATTATCAAGTAATAAGTTTCAAAATCTGGTAAATCTAACCCTCCTCTATTCTTTGGAGCCATCAGTTTCTCATATGTTATCCTCATTTTCCTAGGTTCCCAAAGAAATCTCCCTAGTCCTATATGAAGCTGTTTAAAAAATTTCCTCGTGATTCTAAGTTGTGTAGCTCTAAGTATATATAATATTCTGGGAAGAACATTCATTTTGATAATTGCAGTTCTTGCCATCATTGGTAGTTTCAGTTTACTCCATCTTTTCAAATCCAATGTTATCTGATCCCAAGTTGACTTAACATTGTTTATAAAAAAATCTTTATCATCAGTTGAAAATACAATACCCAGATATTTTGTTTTTTCTTCCATCACTACTTGTCCTATCAATGGTAGCAATGAAAAAGGCGTAGGAATCTTTAATGGGAATATTTTGGATTTCTTAAAATTCAGTTTATAATTAGAGATTTTCTCAAAGTCTTCTATTGCTTTTAATATTTTCTCGGTGTCTGACACTGGTGTGGTACAATATATATTTAAATAGTCTGCGAAAGCAGCCATATTTATTTTCATACCATATAGTGTTGGAGGATTGTAAAAAAACATTTTGTTTAATGTGTAAAAATAATGGTTCCAAATAAAGATTAAACAAAATAGGAGATAATGGGCACCCTTGTCGGGTACCATTTTTAATTTGTATTCTTTTAGAGCATTCTTGATTGATAAATAGATTTGTATATGCGTTATTATATATTTTCCTTAATGTTAGAATGAAATCCGAAGGCAAATTAAAGTATGACAACATATCAAATAGGTATACCAAGTTTCAAATGCTTTCTGTGCGTCAATTATGAGTGCATAAATATTGAGATTTTTGTACTTGGCGTATGAAATTAATGTGTGAAGCGTTAATGTATTATCAGTGGTCTGTCTCCCATCCATAAATCCCGCCTGTTCCTCTGATATTAATACCTTTTTCAGTCTATTTGCCAGGATGGATGTCATAATTTTCATGTCTATGTTCAATAGTGAAATGGGTCTGTAATTATCTGGGTTTTTAGCGTCAACTTTTTCTTTCGGTATCAAAATAGTCTTAGAAGCATTAAAGTGAGGATCATTGATTTTATTTTGAATTATATAATTAAATGTCTGTGAAAGTATTTTACTCAAAATCTCATTAAAAGTTTTATAAAATTCAGAGGTCAATCCATCCGGGCCTGGGGCTTTATGTGGTCTCAGCTTTTTAATTATCTCTGCTACCTCCTCCGCTGAAATTGGTTTAATTAAATCCCTATGGGACTCATTATCAATATTCGGGAATATGATCTTCTGCAAGAAATCTTTCCTAACTTTATCTGGTAAAATTGTCTGCTGATCACCATATACCTGATTAAATATTTTTCAAAAGTATTCATATCTGCCTTATTAGTATATGTTCTATTATTATACTTTATTTCTGATATTAATAATGTTGATTTCGCTTGGTTAATAATACGTACTAATGCTTTTGAGGGAGTCTGAATATGATTCACGTATTTCACTAAATTTCTCTGTTCATAAAATGACAGTTTACTATTGTGTAGTAAAAACAGTTCTTTTTGACACTTTAATAAGTCTATTTCTGTTTGTTTATTATAGTTCCTCATTAACTCCTGGTCTAGTGACTTAATTTTGATTTCCAAGTCTAATAGTTCCTTATTTTGCATTTTTTTATAGTAAGTAGCTTTCTGAAGAAAAATCCCTCTTACTTGGGCTTTGGTTGTAGCCCATTCTATATCAACTGGATGTCTGTTGTTAAGAAAGTTATGAAGTAACTGTTCAAGTGTCTCTTTAACTTCTTTCAATATGTCCTCTTTCCTTAGTAAATATGGATTTAAAGACCAATTGTATCCTCGAAGTCTCCTATTACTCATATTATTATTGTTGAGTGTTAGTGTGATCTTTGAGTGGTTCGATAATTGTCTGGCTTGAGTAGAAACACATGGGTCAACAGATATCAATACTTCCGAAAAAAAAAAAATCAATTCTTGACCACATTTTATGGCAACTTGAGTAAAAAGTAAAATTCTCTGCTTTCTTTTGTGTGTGTGTATGTATAAATGGGTCGTATAGTTTAAAATCAGTTTTAAATCCCTTCAGTGCTATCATTGCCTGTTTATTAAAAGCTTTGGATGAACCAAATTTGTCCAACTTGGGATCTTGATACAAATTCCAGTCACCTTCCATTAATATATAACAGTTATTATATTGTAAAATGGAGTAAAGTGAAGTTATAAAATGGTGCTCATTAGTAGAGGGGGCATATATACTCATGAGTAATATAGGTTTATCATAGAACTTAGATATCAGAACCACTAAACACCACCTTCCCTCTTTATCAATTTTGACATCTAATATTTTTTCTTGGTATTGGTTTTTAACTATAATTGCCACTCCTGCACTGTTCGTTGTCCCTTCCGCCGCCACTATCTCCCTAATCCATTTCTTATTCTTCAGTATATCCCACTGATCATTAGTCAAATGAGTTTCCTGCAATGAAATAAAGTCTGCTTTTGATTGGAAAAACAAATGTAAAAATAGCTTCCTTTTTTTCATGTTCTGGAGTCCTTTAACATTCCAAGATTCTATTATCCACATCTGTAGCTTTTCAAAAATGTAGTCCTATTCCTACTATTGAGAGACAACCTTAGATTACAGTGTATTAACATACCATAGATTATTTGGAAGCGAATCTGACATCCCATCCCTACCCAGTGCTTATCCACTATTCCTCTGGACCAGGATGTACATAGGTTTTTCACATCCTTTGAATATCTCTGTTTATCTAAATTTCTAACTCTACAAATTAACCCAAAAACCTTATGCAAAAAACCTACAACCACTATCTCTAAATCTACAAAGCTTAACCCAAACATTCCCTAATAAACACTACTAATTACCTAACTACAGTTCTGGACATACTTAATATAGTCAAACACATTTACTAATTGTTGTGTGAAAATCCAGTTTAACTAATAGCTCACAATATTAATAATCAGCAATGAGAATAATACATTTTAACTTCTTGTCATATACACTATTAATTATTAATTCCAGAGAAAGGAAACAGTTGTTAAACATAACAATACAGTCCTAAGGTTATTTTTGTTTAAATGTTCTAACTGTTTTAGGTAGTTGTCCTTCTCCAAAGGTAACAGTCTGCTAAAACTTGTAACATACTCTAAGTAACAATAACTGTACTACACAAAGCATTTGACTAAATAATTGTATCCCTATAAAATATATTTAAAAATACTAAAGAGGACAACCTAAATGTAACATTTTAAACATTTCAAGTTCACAGTCTTTCATAACATTTATTATACTAACATCATCCTGTTATTTTATTGAACAGAGCATACACATACACTTTCCTAATTCAAAGTGAAAGATCAAAAGAAAAAAAACCCTAAGGAAAAAAAAAAGAGACACATAATTACCAGATTCTAACACTATACAATGCAATACCCTTCTATTTTAACCAACCCATTACAATAGCATTTCCTACCTGTGCAGCTGTACATTTCCTTATACCATACAGAAGCTATTTACCCTCCAAATAAGTCCAGGAAGCTTTGTTTTTAATTCCAAACAGTTTCTACAGCTTCTCTATAGTCCTTCCTGCTTGCTGAGCTTGTTTTCTTCATTTCGAATTCGCGATGGGGGAACCATTTCGCGGACGGACCGCCTGGATGCGCTACATTGAAATCAGTCCCCCTGCATCCTCCAAAGGACTTCCTGTTACCTCGTGGCGTGTTTACACTCGTAGGAGCCATAAATCTTCGGAAAAACGTCGTGGACACGCTGGAATTTCAAGATAAGGATGTAATCACAAGTTTCCCAGGGCCAGGTAGAAAAAAAAGAACAAACAAAGAGTTATAAAGCCTCGGATCATCGTAGTTATGGAGTCCCAGTCTGTCTGATGCTGAAAGAAGACCTGGATGCTTTGATCAAACTTCTGAAGGTGGCAGTTCTTTGAAAAGCTTCAAAAAGGTAGGTTTTGCTTCTTTTTTAGTGTTTATTGAATATTTAATACCATCCACTGTGAAAATTAAAGTATTTGGATACTTCATTTGAAATCTGATATTTTTTTCAATCAAAAACTTGCAGTATGGAGCTAGCATTTGCCTGGATTGTCTTATTTGTATTGGTAAGTCCTGTGTCATGGAAATTTTGTTATTTTGCCAGATGATAGATCCACCATTCTTTTTAATAGTTAGCAGTATTTTGCTAGCATCTTGATAATTCAGAATTTTGATGTAGACTGGTCTAGGTGCATTTGAAGCAAATGATTCTCTGATAGCTCTATGTGCTCTTTCTATAACAATCTGTTTAACACTATCAGAGTCCTTGAACAGTGTTTTGAGTATTTGCATTATGGTAGCATTCAGATCATTGTACTGAATTGTTTCTGGAATTCCTCTGATTATTATATTATTCCGTCTGGATCTTGCTTCCAGGTCTAAAATTTTATTTTGCATGGTTTGGATGTCTGCATCATGAGAGTCTGTTTTTTTCGTAAGCATAATTATTTTATCCTCACTTTCAGCTATTCTGGTTTCTGATTTATCCATCCTTTCCAAAATCTGATTACATGTGGCACTAAACGTAAGCATTTGTGTTGATAAATCTTTTAAGGCTTCTTGAATAGGTAACAGTGCTGATTTAATTTCCTCCATGCTGACCGGTTGGTCTGGTTTGTTTGTTATTCCTGTTTTTACAGTCTCCCTTTGTGTAACTGTTTTCTGTCTTTTAAAAAAAGCTTCTTTTTCCTGAGATTGCAAGGCAGATAGTTTAGTTTTAGAAGTTGTGATTTCCATAGTTTTGTCTTCTTTTGACATTTTGATACACTGTAAACATATTTATACCAGATGTAAGGTTTCAGCTGAGAGATATGTATTTCCTTTGTTTGTTGCTCTGTTCAGAGTCAGGCTGACCATCAATTCCAATCCTGCTGTTAGAAAATATTTTTTCTCTATTTTTCCTTCTCAGAAGCGAAGATAGATGTTAGCACTTTAGTTATTGCTGCCAATTAGCATATAAAATCTTGTGATATATCCACAGGGTTGATTTTTGTTTCCGATATCTGGAGAGCTGTAGTTTTGCTGTGTTTAAAGAACGGCGGCCATCTTTGAATCAGGTATTTTTTTTTTAAGTGAAATTCATTGTAAATAAAAATGAATCATATTAATTTATTAAAAGATCTTTATAAGTAAAACCAGCATAATTTAACCATCCTATGACCTTCCTAGTTGAAGTAGTTAGTAAGCCATTAGTATGTGTTCCACATTTTGCCCATTTGTTCCACATTATGAGGGCTAGTGTTCCTCATTTTAGAGATGGAAGGCTGAGAGCTATGGCATCTGGTTGTGGATAAACAAAAGGGTGGCCCTGATTCAATTGATTTGTCTGGAGCCATCAAATGAGATCTCTTTTGTATGAGTCTGTAATGATCTGGTGAGATAGGGGAAGGTCTTGAATTGACCATTGTGCAAATAGTAACCATTAGAGAATTCTCATGTGCAGTCAAGCCAGGGGTACTAGAAGGATGGCCGCCGCCATGGTGCCTAGAACTTTAACACATGCCTGGCCTGAACTTTGGTTTTCATCATCAAATATTTGACCTGCTGGTAGAGGGATTGCATTCTGTCTGGAGTGTGTTTTGCTGTCATGTCTCTTGAATCTAGTTCTGCTCCTAAGAAAACAATATGTTGCGACGGCGATGAGGCAGATTTTTTTAGGTTTATAGTAATGCCTAGAGTTTGGCATAATGACAGAGTTTCATCCCTGGCCTGGAGTAGCAGATGCCTGGTGGTGGCGGTGAGCAGCCAGCCATCCAGGTATGGAAACACTCAGAATCCCTGATGTCTCAAGTGAGCCAAGACCACTGCCATACACTTGGTGAACACCCTGGGGGCTGTGGTGAGGCCAAAGGGCAGGGCTCAAAATTGGTAGAGACTGGCTCCCAGCCAGAAGCACAAGTGTCTCCATGACCATCTGTCCATCTTTACATGGTAATACAAGTCTTGGAGATCTATAGAGCACATCCAGTTGTCTTGCCCAATGAACGGGAAGATTGACTGAAGAGTTACCATCAGGAACTTTGACTTCACTGATTTGTTTAGTTTGCTGAGATCTAGAATGGATCTCCAGTCCCCTGACTTTTTTTGGAACCAAAAATAAACTTGAGTAAGTTCCGGATCCTACTTGGTCTGCAGGGACTTCTTGGATGACTCCACAGCCAAAATCGCCAACTAATAAGGAAAAAAAATCCATGACACTGCCAAAAGATACACCAGCCATTTATTACATCAAAGACATACTGAGCACTTTCACCCATCATTCCATGGGCTTCTTCAGAGTAAAGTGCCTATTTTCATCTCCTACAGTCTGCACGTCTTCTGTAGGTCTTCCATTCCTCCACTAGAAACTGCTTTTTTGTTATGGGCCACCTTAACTGATTCCCTCAAGGTTTATTCATATTCTAAGCTGTAAGTTGAATGTCCTCCTGATGTTATGGTCTTTCATGGGCTCTTTGGAAACTTAGTGACTAACTTGCAATTTGATTTGGATGCATCCGGCTGGTGTATCTTTTGGCAGCGTCATGGATTTTTTTCTTCGTGGATGACTCTCTTGTTTATCATCAAGAGGATCTCTTGTGTTGCCTGGTCCTTCTGGTTGGGTGGAATGTCTGGTAAGGACCGGAGTTTTGGAGGGGGAGAGGAAAAGGGAATGTAACAGCCTCTGGATATTATTGTCTGTATCCATTTGTTGTTGGAAATTTCTAGTCAGGTGTTTGGGTACAGAGACAGACGTCCCCAGACTGCCTCCAGAGAGGATCAGGTGACCTCCCATCAGGAGCACTAAAAGGGCCTGTCAGAGAAAGTATCTCCGTCAACCTGATTCTGTGGGCCCCCTCCGCAAGGTTGGCATCTTCCATTATAACTTCCCCCTCTGCCCCTGGGACAAGAGTCACCATGTGCACCCGAGAAAACTTTGTGTGATTTGCAGAACCACATTTTCCCACAGTTTTGCCTTTTGGGGTAAGGTCTGGAAGGAGCAGAAAAATGGACTCCTATGGCAGATAAGGTTTTCCCTTCTTGTTCGCACCTGGTTAGTGTTTTTTTCACCTTAGGTCCAAAGAGAGCTGAAACATCAAAGGGGGCGTTGGTGAAGGAAGACTTAAAGGGCTCAGCAAAATTACAAAAGCACATCCAGGAAAGTCTCCTGAGGGAAATTCCTGACGCCACCGCTATACTCGCTCCATCGGCCACATATGAAATTAGTCTCATGGAGGAGTTAGTAACAGAGGTGAGGGTGGCCAGCTGTGAGGACACCTTGTCCACGGACCCAGCAGCAACTGTACCCTGAAGGGTGTCTCCTAACACTATGAGGAGATCCCTCTGAAGTCTCGTGAAATGGGTTATATAATTCAGTGATTGGATAATAAAAGCCACTGAAGAAAAGGTGTGCTTGCATATCTGTCCATAGTCCTAGACTCTATTAGGAGGATGAAAAGAAGAGGTGGTCTCCAAAAGCTCCTCCTTGGTGGCTGCCACTGCCACCCCCACCATGACATCTACAGGGACACCTTTAGTCAGAAAATCCTTATCCGTAGGGGCTATGATGAATTTATTAGGTCTTCGTGGAACAGGTTCCACTGTATCTGGTGAGGTCCATGCCTTTTTGGAAATGACACTGAGCAACTGGTCATAGGGAGGAGACACCTAGGAGGTAAAAAGGTGAGACCCAAAAGCCTCCAGGTATTCTGATTCATCCTCAGATGGATTGGTGGGCTGCCAGCCACATCTCTGTTTTAAAATCTCCAGGATGTCTGCAAAGGAGACATCTTCAGAGGGGGAACGTGGGGATCCTTCAGACTCATCCAAATCAGTATCGGAAGTAACAGACTCGGGGGAGTCTATGTGCTTTCTTCTTGCACTGTCTCTTCCTAGGGACTTCCTCAAACGGATACTCGGGAAGTTTCGGAAGAGGGGACACCAGCTGTAGTGGTTTGCTGGGACTCCGGGTCTCTACACTTGGAAGGAGTGGGTTCTGAAGAGATGGACACAGGCACCTGGGAGGGAAGAGAGACTGGAACAGAGAGTGGGGCTGTTTGAGTGGACAGCACCCTCTCCATCAGCTCAAAAGCATCTCCCCCTGCCCTGCAGAGGTCCTCCGCTCCAAAGAGAGAGGGGGTCGACTCCAAGAAGGGGGAAGCAGCTCCAAAGCTGAGGTGGGAGCCGAGCTCAACCTAGCCGAGGCACCAAGGGGAAGAGTCGGGTTGGAGGAAAGACCACACAGACTCCCTTCCCCATAGCTGACCAGCAAACTTCGGCTCCCAGACTCCTCGGCATCGGATGGAGCTGAGGAAATCAGAGTCAAAATCAAAACCAAAGAAACCAAGAGTGGTCTCGGAGCAGGCAGTTCCACTGCTATCAGATCCAGACCCTCCGGCTCTGAAGACTCTAGGGGGATCGAATGAGGAACTGAAAATGCTACAGTAGAGCGAGATGGCTCAGATTCCTTTTGGTCCGGAGAAGATAATAACTTAGCCAGGGCCAGTGTGCTTAGCAATCTTTTCACTACCTGCTCCACATCCTCTTTTGAAAGCCTGGAGGAATAGGAAGACAAAGGAGGAGATCTGCCCGACTCCAGTAATGGAGATCTCAAGGTTGGTGACACATTAGTGGGATCCATTACTCGGACCCGTGACTTAACTGCCTCTGTCAGTTCCTTAGACACAGTTGGAGCCGAAGAGATCGAAGCTGTAGAATTGTCGGAACTGAGAGCACCTGATTCTGATGGCAAGACTTTTTTGGGAGAGGCTCCGATGTGGACGGTGGAGCCGATCTTTTTTTATGAGAGGATTTAGAGCCTTGGTGTAGGGATTCCTGTACAGGACCTGTTAAGAGACCCCTAAGCCATCAATTTGTTCCTTCTTTCTTGAAAGACTCAACTACTGAAGCTGTGACAGACTGCGCATAGATCCTGAAGGTGGATGGCACCGAGGCAATACATGCAGCTCGTGTGACCATAGGTTATAGGCATTTTTTTGAGAGCAACTGTCACATATTTTGAACCCGGATTGCTTATGCTCCCTGGGTTCTTTTTGATCATGTTTTTCCTGGGACATAGTGAACAAACAGGCAAGGTGATCACTAAAAGGAAAGAAAAGAATGAAGGCAAAAAGGAAACAAGTCTGAAAAAAAAAAAAAAATATATATATATATATATATATATATATATATATATATATATATATAAAGAAAAGAAGAGATAGAATCCTCTTACTTAAATGGATTCTAAGAATCAGAGAAGTGACAGGGAAAGGCCCTATCTTTAAAGGGGGAGAGAGAGGCCTCCAACTTAAATGGCTGTCTCTGATGGGAAAGGGGCAGAAGCAACTAGCTAAGGGATTAACGCCAGATGACAAAGTTATCTAACTAAGGGAGGAGGAAGTAATAAGATTTTCTAAAAAAAAAACATGTACAAATAAAGAAAAAAATACTTATCTAGCCAATGACCTAACAGGAAAGCTTCTCAAACCTTGCATGGTAAACAAGATCTGGGGAAGTAGCCCAGGGCATTATGGGATAGGGGTTCAGCCTCAAGCCACTGGAAGCTCTCAAGCTTTAGTATTTGGCCGAGTTGGAGCTAAGGATCGGCTCTAAATCCAACCAGCAAGAATTACAACGAGATAGGACAACATAACATGATAACATTTGTATTAGTAAACATGTTTATTAATTGAATTTCAGGAATTGTAATATGTTTTTAATTTACTGGATAAGACTGCTCATGTGATTTAAAGTGTGGATGAACTTGGTATTTAACATTTTGATGAAGTCAGATAGGTGAAAGGACGAAAGGTCTTAATGTTTGTTTTAAAAATTCACTTACTACTTAGTGGTACCCTGTTCAGCGTTTTTTGGCTGGTGTCCTACAATATGAAAACTTGTACTTCCCAGACATTCTAGCTTGAATAAACTCAAAAGTGAATTACAAACCGGCACAGCTTTAACAAAATTAAAATTGCATTCCTACTTAACACTTGCATATACTAATGAATGTTACTTTATATTATTCAAATGCAAAAGTATACCACAAATACTTGAAGATAGTTAACCTGCCTTGTTGAACATATATTTCATTTGGGGAACTCTGGCTAGAATGAGCTGAACAAAGCTAACAGTGAAAGTTGTGGAATAACCAACAAAGTTCATCAACAGTAGTAAATTTGAGAAAATCATGGTTGATTTTAAGCTTAAGCTGCTTCACCAGAAAATAGGGCTACCCGATTCAACAAATACAGCTTTCTCTTTGGGCAAACAAGTGAATTAAGGAGAAAACACACATGGATGAAGTATTCAGTGACAAACACTGAGGTTCTACACATCATTATAGAGATGATGAAAAGAAACTGCTGAAATCAATAGTAGTCACAGTTTCTAACTCTGCAACCTTACTTGAGATGCAGCTGAACTACATCATTTACTGCACATAAACATAGCGATTCATACACAGCTTTGGAAAAAAACCTTGCACTTTACAACCACCCTTTCCATCTCATTTTAATATTTTACTCAACATATTAAAACACAAAATGAATACTTATAACAAAAATGTGGTTGTGCAATTCCTACAATATCTTTTACATAAATTATTTCTAAAATATGTTGTTGCTGCAGCCTTAATAGTACAGTAGGGTATGCATACTTAAAATGGTATCACCTAGTTTACAATAAGCTGTGCATTTGTGTGGCATACTTGCTTTCGTAAGAGTTCAGTTGGACTACAGAACATACGAAGGTTAGAGCATATCCTCAGTATTACTTTATTATTTACTTAGCATGTGTACATGTCTGAAGTCTATAAAGATTTGCCAAAAGAAATAAATTATATAAGCTGGAGAGAAGAAACATTAGTTTTCAATAGTTTATGTGCTAGAAGCAAATTACCTCATAGCAAGAAGTTCTCTGGTTCGATCCTCCACTGAGGTGCCATCTGTGTGGAGTCTTCATGTCCTCCCTGTGGTCGTGTGGGTTTCCTCCAGGTGCTCTGGTTTCCTCTCACATCGCAAAGACATGCTGTAGGTGGATTGGACACACTAAATTGGAACTAGGTGCGAGTGCCTTCTGTGGAAGGTTGGGTGCCAGGCTGGCAACTTGACACCATAAAACTCCACTGCCAATCATGGGCAGACAGGTGATCCACTGTGGCGACCCCTAACCGGGAAAAGCTAAAAGAAGAAGATGTGCTAGAAGCATAGAAGTACAGTTTTCAATGAAAATATACGGTACAAATGCAACCACCAGAAAATCTTTTGCTGCAAGAAACTGGTTTAATATTGGAAGCTTTGGATTTAGAAGCTCAGTGTATTTCCTGGTGTAAGTAGATTAGTTAACAAGCCTGAAAAGGCACAGTGTGCTACATCAATTGGGAATAGACACTGTAGGTATAAAACTCTTACTCTTCTTGAAGAATAGAAGATTAAAGCAGCTGTAATTAGACAGAATTTAAAGAACTATGATGATCACATTAAGAAGGTACTAGTTGTTATTTGTTCTTTACAAGGGCACAAGGTCCTACAGACTAAAGTTGCTTATGTTACTAAGCTTAAAAAGTAAGTCATGCCGATACGATAAGCTGCATGAGTTTACTGCATATGGTATATGAAACAAGTAGACTATTAAGCAAAAACAGTCCCAACTTTATCAGATGTTGGGGATGTATGCAGAACAAACATACGAATGCACATTTATAGGATTTAAATGAAAAGAATGTGTGTAAGATAAATACTAATCAAATAAAAAGTAAAAAATAAATCAAGTTAGGATATTGTGCAGCACAAACTGATATTAAAAACAACGTGATATGGCAATAAACTACAAAATGTGATCCAGAAAAAAGAAAGTGTAACTAAAATTAAAGCCTCATTCAGACAGCTTGGCTAAAAGCATGAGAAGACATTCTGGTCTGGCTCAATATATGCAGTAGACTCTGCGCTATACAAAGAAAATTGCTCAAATTGTGTAAAAGGAAAAAAGTGTGTTTAAAAGATCAACTGTGATGTCGAAAAGAAACAAGAAAATGAGCACTGCTAATAACTGATTGGTACTACAGAGTGAAAATAATTGACACAGTAAAGCCTGAAAATGCCTCAATCAATGATTAAGAATGGAAGTTAAACTGTCATGTCCTGTTCTTAAAATATAAAGCTAACAAAAAAAAAGTTATGTACTCACCATGCCATTCCATGTTTGTTGCCCATCTCACCTTCATTCCCTCTGGTTGGGTTCGGAACAGAGAATTGGTTCCAACTCAGTGTATACTAAAGCTTGAGGGCTTCCACTGGCTCAAGGCAATACCCTATCCCATCATGCTTAGAGAGATTACCCAGATCTTGTTTGCAAATACTGTACAGAGTAACAGTTATACAACATAGTACATATATAAACATGTGACCTAGGACTAAGGAGGAAATCAGAGAATGTAAGTTCCAAATTGACAGAAGCCTCTCGATCTCCAGGAGCGAAGGTTGGGGAAAGGAGGGTGGGATGCAAGAATCAAGGTGAGATGGACAAACATGGAACGTTATGGTGAGTACATAACTTCTTTATGTTATGTTGTCTTATCTCACCTTCATTCTTGCTGGTTGGGACAGCGTCCCTAGCACCTTCTTTCTTGGGTGACTCAAGGAAACAAACTCTTCAGAACAGTGGATCCAAAGAAGCCCTGTTCCGGGAGGCCAAATCTACTTTGTAATGAGTGATAAAGGTATGAGGTTTTATCCATGTCACTGCAACACAAATTGCATCCATAGGTAGTCTGACTTGAAAGGCAAATAAGGTTGCCATGGCTCTTGTTGAATGACCTTTTATTTTTCCACGCAGTTATCTGTTTTGGGAAGTATATGAATAGGTAATGGTATCAGTAAGCCACTTTGAGAGAGTGACCTTTGATATTAGGATGCCCTTCTTTTTATCGGAGAAGGAAACAAATAGCTAATCAGATTTCCTGAATCCTTTGGTTCTGTCCAGGTAGAAGCATAACTGCCTGTGTACATCTAATTTATGTAATTTATATTCTGCCTTGTTGCCATAGTTTGGGATGAAAACCGGTAGATAAATAGATTGATTCAAGTTTGCTTCAGAGCAAACCTTGGGCAAAAATGATGGATTAGTTCTCAGGGAAACTCTGTCTCTATGGAAAACCAATTAGTGGGGAAGTATAGACCATGCTTGGAGTTCTTATACTTGCCTAGCTGATGTGATGGCCACCAAAAAGACTGTTTTCCATGTTAGAAACTTCAGATGACAGGATAAAGCTGGTTCATATGGTGGCAGGATTAGAGAGGACAATACCAAATTGAGGTCCCAAGGGGCTAGTGGCTCTTTTACCGGATGCCTAAGCAAAAAGGTGCCTCTCAAAAAGGCTTTGCACAGTCTATGGAACACAATTTTGAAGCCCATGTCTCCAATATGGTAGTTTGATATAGCAGCCAATTTAACTCGTTTGGTAGCCGCTGCTGCACCTTCATTGAAGAGTTTAGCTAAAAAGTCTAAAATATAAGTTATAGGGGCCATGAAAGGATCAATGTCATTGTTGAGAGCCCAACAACAAAACCTCTTCCATTTGCTAGCATAAAGCCTTCTAGTTGCCGTTTGTGGGATAAGATCAGAATAGGATTCACAGCAGGGGATATATCCAGAAGCCTGGCTAGGAGTGGAGGTGGAGCAGCCAAGCTGTCAGCTGAAGTGTTTTGAGCGAGGGATGAAGGGTTCCTGAAGGATGAGTCAGGAGGTCTGGAACTAGGTCCAGAATCCACAGATCCTCTGTAGATGGGGCCATAGGAAGGGAAACCAAATTTGTCAAGGCCACTATGGGGCAATGAGTATTAACCTGCTTCTCAACGTGTTGGCTTTCTGAAAGACTTTGGAGATCAAGGGAAATGGAGGGAAGGCATAAAGGAGACCCAGGGGCCAATTGTGTACAAGTGCATCCCGGAGGGGGGGGGGGGATTAGGGCAAAGTAGCTGCTGCATTTGGCATTCATGGACGTGGCAAAAAGGTTGCAGTAAGGCTGGCCCCAATTGCGAAAAATCTGTTTCGCAGTTTCCTGTTTCAGGGACCACTCCTGTGGCATTAGAATAGCTCTGCTGAGTTTGTCTGCAATCACATTAGATCTCCCCAGGATATGCATTGCTATTAGAAAGCATTGGAAAGAGACTGCCCACTGCAATACTCTTTGAGCCTCTTGATACAGGGGGTAAGATCTGGTTCCTTCTTGTTTGTTTAGATACCACACGACTGAGATACTATCTGTCTGGATTGCAATCATTCCTAGTGGAAGGGAGTCGTGAAATGCCTGCAATCCTAACAGCACTGCTCTCATCTCTAGGACATTGATATGCATGTGGTTCTTGTATTCCTGCCAAACTCCTTGGACCGTCTTCCCCCAGATAATGCTCCCCTACCCTATCAGGGAAGTGCCCATGGTCACTATAACTACTGGTTGAGGGAAGGATGAACTGTCTGCCCAGAACCACCTGAATGAAGCCACTAGCGGAGGTCTCTCTCTTGCATGATTCCATTATGATAATCGTGTGGGACATGGGCAGTTCCTGCATGGACCGTTGGGTGAAAAGCAATCACTGGAGAACTCATGTGTAAGCGGTAACCAAGATTATCGCAGCTGCCATGGTACCCAAGATCTTTAGAACAACCTTTGCCTGTACTTTCTTCTTTGTGAGGATACTCCGTACTTGTTGGTGTAGGGTTTGTATCATGTCGGGAGGAAGTTTGGCTACCTTCTCTCTTGTGTTTAAGTCTGCTCCTATAAAGGCAGACTTTTCAAAATTTATTGTAATGCCTAGCTGAGAAAAAAGGTGAATGGTGGTGTCTTTTGCTCTGGTAAGTAAATACTCGGTGGTGGCAGTCAGGAACCAGTCATCCAAGACACCTCAAGTGAGCCGTGATGACTGCCATGCATTTGGTGAACACTCTAGGGGCTGTAATGAGAGCAAAGGGCAGAGCCCGGAACTGGTAATGACTGCCTCCCAGCCGAAAGCATAAGTGACTTTGGACTCGCCTGTCCATCTTTATATATTAGTATGCATCCTGGAGATCTATCGAGCACATCCAATTGTCTTTCCCCAGAAAGGGCAGTATAGACTGCAGTGTCATCATCCAGAGCTTTTATTTTTTTTTTACAGACTTGTTTAGTCTGCTGAGATCCCCTGTCTTTTTTGGAACTAAAAAGAACCTCGAGTAAGTTCTGGATCCGATTTGATCTGCAGGGACTTCTTGGATGACTCTGTTTTCTAGCAACCTTTGAATTTCTAGGGATGCCTGGTCCCTCTGATTGGGTGGAACATCCAGGAGTGACCTATTTTCTGATGGGGGGGGGAGAGGAAAAGGGTATACAGTAGCCTCTGGATATGATCACTTGTCGTTTACGTTTAGCCAGTCGTTTGAGTACAGTGACAAGCGAAACCTGACTGCCTCCAGAGGTGGACAGGCGGGCCTCCTTTCAGGAGCACTGGAAGGGCCTACCAAGGAATGTATTCCTGTCACCCTGATTTTGCAGACCCCCTCTGCCACGAGGTCGGCGTCTTCCATTGCCAATTCCCCCTCTGCCCCTCAGGGAAGAATCACCATGTGTGCCCGGAAAGGCTCTTTGGGATTTACGGAATCACATTTCCCTCCCCTGCTGGCCTTTGGGATAAGGTCTGCTAGGGAGGGAAAAATGAATGCCCACAGTAGAATCAGTCTTTCCCTCTTGCTCGCACCTGGTCAGAGTCTCTTTCATTTTTGGCCCGAACAAGGATGAGGCATCAAATGGGGCGTTGATCAAGGAAGACTTGAAGGGCTCTGCAAACTCACATAAGTGCATCCAGGAATGCCTCCTTAAGGAGATTCCTGTACCCGCTGTCCTACTCACTCCATGAGCCACATAAAAGATAAGCCACATGGAGGAGTTTACCACCAAATTTAAGGTAGAAATCTGCGAGGTCTCCTTGTCTGAAACTTCCGCAGATGTAGAACCTACCAACTCCTTCAGGAGATCCCTCTGAAGTCTGTTACAATGGGTCAAATAGTTCAGCGACCGGAGGGTAAAGGCTGCTGATGAGAACATACACTTTCCATACCTGTCCATCTTACGAGATTCTTTATTCAGCGGATGGACAGATGAGGATGTCTCAGACAATTCCTTTTTGGTGGCCACCACCACCACCACAGCATCTACCAGGACACCTTTTATGAGGAATTCCTTGTCAGAGGGCACTGTAATAAACTTATTTGGCCGCCTTGGCACAGGTTCCACAGACTCTGGAGAGCCCCACATCTTCCGACTGATTACATTCGGGAGCTGGTTGAAAGGCTGGTTGAAAGGCGGAGTCACCTAAGAGGTGGAAGGGCGAGACTCAAAAGCCTCCAGGTGCACAGACTCATCCTCAGAAGGGGTGATGGACTTCCAGCCATCTCTCTGCTTAATTATCTGTAGGATGTCTGCAAAGGAGACATCCTCAGAGGGTGACCGTGGGGACATTTCTGAATCGAGGTCCATGTCAGAAGTGATGGGCACCTCAGGAGAGTTTAGATGTTTCCTCTTACATGTTCACTTCCGAGGGGGACTCAAGAGGGGTACTCTGGGGAGGTTTCTGCGCCCAGTGGGGCATCACTGGGACTTCGGGTTTCCACGCTTGGGAGGGAGAGATGGTACAGAAGCAAACTCGGGTGCTTTTGGGGGAAAGAGTGTTTGGATCTGAGAGTGGAGCCGTCTGGGGTGACAGCACTCTTCTCATGATGTTGAAAGCACCACAGCCCCACTCCAAGGGTGCTCCCAGCTGCAAAGAACCCAGAGACTCCCCCTGAGCCAAAGCAGTGGACTCAGAAGCCGATGTAGGCGTCGAGCTCACCTGTGCCTAAGCCCAGAGAGGGAGAATCGGTTTGGACAACTGTCCAACCTGGCTCTCTTCCCTGGACCAGACAGGTGAGTGTCAGCCCCTAGACTTCTTAACAGATGAAGGCACCGAGGAGGTCGGAGCAGAAATCAGGACCGAAGAAGCCGGAGTGGATCTCGGCCCCAATGGTTCCACTACGGTCAAATCCAAACACTCTGGCTCCAAAGCCACCACATGGGTTGGAGGAGGAATCGAAGAAGGGGAAGTGGAGGATGTTGGACCCGTATCTTTCTGGGCTGGGCTTGACAGAATTTTGGCCAGCGCCATTGTCTGTAACAACCTCTTGACCACCTGCGCCACATGGTCATCCGAGAGACTCCTGGAGGACCGAGAGGACAGGGTCGAGATTTAATGGACTGTAAAATAGGCGAGTGTAACGCTGAGAAGACCAGTTCCAGGACTAGGGACTGGCTCCATATGCGATACTCTGTTGGCTCCAAAATAATCAGCGGAGCCGAAGAGGTAGCTTTTTTCAGGCCTGAAAGCCTTCAGGTCTGTTGGTGGATCCTTAGCCTGCTTTTTTGACGGTTCAGATTCTGAAGCCATAGAAACAGGTGTCTTTGAGGACTTGTAAGATCTAGGGGACTGAGACTGATGAGGAGATTTGGAGGAACTATGTTTTCCTTCTAAGGCCTCAGAGAAAGGAACCTTCAACAATCCCCTATCAATCAATTTTTTTTTCGCTCTAACAAAACTCTGGCACTGAAAACTTGGCAGAAAGAGCAGGACTCCTGCAGATGGACCGCACTTACACAGTACACACAACTGGCATGTCCATCTGTCAGGGACATTTTTTGGCTGCAATGGTCACACTTCTTGAAGCTTGAAGGCTTCACTTCTTAAGAATCTTTGGGTATAAGCTAACATAATAGTTCAGGAACACCAAAACGAGAAACACCACAATGTCTTCAGATAAAATATCCTTTATTAACAAAGAAACAAGCGCTTTCGCATACTATCCAGTATGCTTCATCAGGTTACAATACAATTGTGAACACCAATTCCTTTTATAGCAGATGTTAATTGATTTCGTCGATGATATAATAATTCTATGGAGAGCTGATGTTGATTCTTTGTATAAATTAAGTTTTTTTAGAATCAACAACAAACTTTCTTAAGTTCACCATGGAATATTCCAACACAAGTATTGATTTCCTGGATATTACTATATCAATTACCAATGACAATATTTTGCATACCACCATATTTAGGAAGAAATGCTGGAAGAATGCCATCCTGCATTTCAACAGTATGCATCCTAGACACATCTTTTACAATATAGTTAAGAATCAGTTTATGAGAATAGACAGACTTTATAGTAACAAAATAATAAGGGATATAGAATTATCAAATATGAGAGATCTTTTCCTACAGAGGGGATATCCATCTGATTTACTAGATGAAGCTGCCAAAGCTCTCCAATTACATGATTGTGAGAATCTAACAAATAATAGATGTAAGGTTATTGTTGGCCAAAATAAATTAAAATTAAGATCTATATATGGATGCTATCGGACTAGATCTGATATTTCATTTGTTACTAGATATACTAGCGACAATCACAATATTACAGGCATAATTAAAAAGAATTGGAATATACTACTAGTTAGTCAAGATGTTAAGCAAATAGTTGGTGATACTCCCCACTTTTGCTATAGAAATAGTCGAAATTTGAAAAGAATTTTATGCAATGAAAGGTTAAGCATAAGGATGACTGAAGACAGAAGATCATACAAAGGGACAATACCATGTAACAAGTGCAATATGTGTAGATACATCCTAACAGATGAATATTTTAATGTACCAGTATTAGATCAAGTTTATTATTTTAGAATACCAGCTACTTGTGAGACCACCAATGTTATATATTTGGCAACGTGTACTAAGTGTGAGGCCTACTACGTAGGTCTAACCACAAGGAAGCTAAAGAATCGTATTTATAATCACATTTATGATATCAGGAAGTCTGTGATTACTAATGCATTAGCCAAGCATATTAATGTTCATAATCATCATAGTTTTCTTTTTCGAGTTTTAGACATAGTTAAACGTGTTAAACTAGGAGGGAGTAATATGAATTACCTAGAGAATGTTGAATTAGAATGGATACTGCGATTGAGGGCACATATACCTCCTGGACTTAATAGCACTGTTAGTCTAAAACCTGTTTTGGCTTCCAGATGAACTGCATTTTACAACTTTTTATGTTAATCATGTTCATTTATTTTGTTTTTTAAGCAGTTTATTTTATTATTTCATTTTATCATGAGTATCAATGTTTTTTTATGTCAAGTATTATATATTAGATATATTTATTGCTCTTTCAGAGTACATATAACTCATTTAAGGCATTCATAATCATTATCAAATAAGAGATGCCATAGCTGATGCATACATACCTCAATTTTATACTATATATATTTTTGACATTAACACAGCTTATTATATTTCAGTTATATATTATTTAACTACTGGAGAGGATGTCTTGCAATCTCATGTTATATATTCATAGTTACTCATAGTATACATTATGTCTAATATATTCATTGTCATTTCTTAGAGTTGAAATTTATACATGCGAAATACTAGCATTTGTTTTATTACTGCCTTTGACTTCTTGGGTTTTACCAAATATACTAAATACACTGAATGTTTTTTCTAAGTAAGAGTTAATGAGCTAGTAAGCTGACTACACTTAATTACCTAATTAATTTATTTGGAAAGAGTGGGAAATTAATCAATTAACATCTGCTATAACAGGGATTGGTATTCACAATTGTATTGTAACCTGATGAAGCATACTGGATAGTATGCGAAAGCGCTTGTTTCTTTGTTAATAAAGGATATTTTATCTGAAGACATCGTGGTGTTTCTCATTTTGGTGTTCCTGGACTTGCATTTACCTTTACATTCGAGATCTTTGGATGGTAACCACCTTTTTTCTGCTACTAACATAATAGTTCTACAAACAACAACAAACAGAAATGCAGCATTTTTTTTTTAAAAAAACACAAAAAAACTAGGGAGACTAGAGGAGATGTCTCTATCTCAAAACAACAGTCTCCTCTAGCCAGAGGAGAATCTAATTTAAATGGCCACTCCTCTAAGAGAAAATGATGGGGAAGGGGGAAAAGCCCTCTAATTTAAACGGGTGGAAAAATACTAATATTCTAAGATTATCAGTGGTGTAGAAAATAGAACGTTTTTGATATGTGGTGTGTGTCTGCACTTATGTATATAATTTACCAAAGGTACTGTTACATGGCATACAATTCAAGCTGTTATTTTTAACATACACCATATACCAAGGTTATAAGCCAAAATGCATTAGCCACCATGATCTTATTTTCTTGGGTGCTCCTTTTTGTTAAGGAGAGTGAAGGATCTCATCTATTCATCTCTTTTAAAGAGTTAACTTTTACCCAGGTAGACAGACACACACAGCAAGTTTATTTTACGTTGAGTTAAACATTCAAACCACTACACCAAGTTAGGTATCTATGTCATTAAGCATCCAAACTGTGCACTGACAGTTTTCTCACTCATGTATGCCTTTTGAAGTCAATGGGAAAGGATAAACCATTCTGCCATCTTTCTGTGTATTTGTGCTAAAGAACTGTATGTTGAATGGAGAGGCCAGTGATTGGCATGGAATATAAAGAACATAAACATACATACACAGCATGAACCACCACTGTTAAGCTGCAAACTGAGTCCAGAACCTGCATGGCTATTTTTGCACTACTTTTGTCACAACAGTATTTAAATTTTCACCTACATCATGAACGCAAGCAGCAGTTTTCACGTACGTCAAAACTGAAGTGTAATCTCTGTAAAATAAGATACTGTCATGTGCTAAACACTGCAGCTAGGAATTTTTTTTTGACCTAGCAAGACATATTTACTGTATTCATTGTGCTAAATGCATAACTTGGTTGCATATAAAAGTGCAACTGGTGAATGCATGACCACAGCTTAAATATGAAAGACAACTCAGCAAAATAAAGTGTGGAATGAAACTATATAAACAAAAATCAAAAATATCTGCAAACAAAATGTTTGAATTGGCATCTAGGTGAAAATGTGACGAACTGGGGATCCAGACATTTTAGCTCAGCATGTCTTTTTCAACAGTGTCTGTCAGAGATCTACCATTATCTTCAGTTCTTGGTATGATTGTGGCTTTCCAGATACCCACCTATCAGATTCTAGTTACTAACCTTTCTTCCAGTTACATTTCTGATGCTGATAGAAAAAGATATTGACAGCGAGCACCCTTCTAACTTGCTAGTGTTTACTGAATTTGGCAAGGAAGTCCATTAGCTTTAATGAATGCCATATACTGTATCCCTAGTTCTCATTTTAGATGTAATTCTACACTGCCCTCTATCACCCTTCTATAGATCCAAGTCTCAATGGATAGTGTTGATGTGCATCAGTATTAACACATGCACAGATTTTACTAATACAATGAACATTTAGACAGACTGTTCTCTGCTGCCTAGAAATCTAGCCCTTTATGTGACATTTTTTGTTTCTGAGCTTTACATGTGCTATAAAAAACTGTAGAGTCCTATTCCACAATATTATAAGACAATACTGCTTTCTTAAATATCAGAGGTGAAGTTACTTGCTGTAACCCATTTTACACATTTTTTAATAAAACAGTAGTGTTTTTTTACTTCAAGGACAGCATCATAGCTATTATTCACTCTGGAATATGCAGCTATTTATTCTTATGCACACAGATGCTTTATGATGACTGTATCTTTCAGGGTTTTTATATCAAACTGGTATTTATTTTATAAAAAAATAAATACGCTTTCAACTAAAAAGATACTCTAGTGTAACATGATCAAGACACTGCAAATAATTTGCGTCAAGTATTAAATAACGTTAATGATTCGCTGTGGTCTTGCTTTTCAAAATAATTTTAAATTACACAGCAACTACTTGCACCAATAACTCTGTGGTTAAGTTTCAGAGTTTATCAATTATGTCTTACACTAGTCCCAAAAGGGCTCATGCAGTCCAAAAGCTCAGACTGGCTCTGCAGTGAAATCTACGCAAGTCCAACAAACACTATCATCTCATCTATGTTTTAGTGGTACATGAGTGAATAGACAAAGTTACTGTATAACTGAAAGAATTTCAGTATCCTTGCATACAATACATTTTAATCAAATAAGAACACCAACATTACTTTTGTTAAGCATTCCATAAAACAGGAAGCAATGAAGGTTTTATTTATAAAGACAGATTAATATACAAGGCAATCTGATGCATCTTTTGCAAACATAAGCAAAAGACCTGGACAAACTTATATAATGTTGTCAGATTTAATAATTTCAGCCCCAGAAACTAGCTGCATCTAAACTCCCTTTGATATTTTGCATATTTTCTCGACGTTGTTTAGTGTAGACATTTGCTTCACCCTTCTGTAGTCGTCGTCTAATTGCTGCTTTTTGTTGTTTGGTCAACTGACGCTTTATCTTCTGCTTTATTAGCTCCTATGGTTAAAAAAACAATACAAGAGTCATGGTTTTAGAAAAAAAAGATGCAAGCATAAGAATATAAATATAGGAAGACTCGTCTAATTTTTTTATATTAAATCTAATGCTTCTCTTGCATAAAGAGTCAGTTAAATATTTATCTGTGTCAGCTGTTTTATTTTGCCACTACAGGTCACTAAATAAATGACCTTTACAGCATATTACATTGAGCATCTCTTCTAGCACACAATCCCATCTTTATGTCATCAATAACCTCTTCTGTCACCAAAATATAATGCAAAACAAGCTATACTAACCATTCTGCTATTCTTAACACACAATGTACTTCAGCTTACTGCTTCTAATCCATATGCCACATGTAATATCTGCAGATACATCCCTTCCTCATCATTCTTATTAGAGCTTATCACTCTCAAAATCCTTATAATAGTAATCTTCAAAATGTTACACAAGGTTTTAAAAAAAGAACATTAAGACAATACCTATTACAAAGCACACACTTATGCTGAAAAGTGCATTTTTTAATTTTAACTATGACCACAACCAGAAAAAGTATGAAGATGCCCAGAACAAATCTACCACTAATAAAACACAAGTGTTTTTAGTTCATACCCGTGACTGGAGTTTTGCTTCTTCATTGACATTTGTTCCCTTTTAGTGCGACGTACCTTTTATTTGAGGAACAGGAAACATTCTTCTTTTAACAGAAAATCAGTAAGTTGTATTCTGAAGGGGGTTAGTTATGTTATCTTATGTAGTTACTGTAACAATGTGAGGTACGGCCAGCTATACCAGGAGAAGTAGTACAGTGGATGTGTAACACATTCCAGCACAACTAGCTGGAATTTTGTAAAGAATTGTATGTCATTTGTATATCAAACTGATTTTTTTACAGATGCTTGTGTTGAAAATGTATTTGTAAGGTTGCTTGTGTTAAAAATGCATCAACAGTGTGTCCTGCTGAACAGAAAAGAAATATGCATTTATATCAGACTGTGCTGTTGTAAATGGGATACAGGAAGAGAAGAGACTAATCTCAGTCTAGCTAAATTTGAAAAATAATAAATTAAATTATTTAATTTAGGCCATAAAGATTGTACCTTACAGTTCTGACTGCAGCCAGAGATGAAAAGTCTGTGCCAGAGAATAGTTTATTAGGTCCTGCAGGATGAGTGGAAGTGTTTATTGTTTTATAACTTCCAGAAGCTGCAACAGATCTTAGCAATTTCTACGTGTATAATATTGATGCATATAACTGCGATTCTAGGTCAGTTGCTGGGAAAGTGAGTAGCATGGGAACCAATAGTTAAATGACCCCTTTTGCCCAGCTTATAAGGTAGTTACTGCCACCAGACACTCCAAAGCCAGCTACTCTAAGGCTCTTACAAGGATACCAGATTATACAGAGTGAAATTAATATTACTATAAATGGTAGTGTTTTGACCAATGCAGTACAGCTTTCAGGAGTGGCCACAGAGTCAACAAATAGATATGAGTACTCAGAGGTTAAAATATTTTCTAAAGGACCAGCCACAATGAAAAGCTTAAATATATTTAATAACAAACAATAAAAGAACATTGAAATACTAAATATCTACTTAGTTTTAATCACAGGAAATATTAAAATAACACAGATGAACAGATTCACACAGATACAGAAAAACAGTACTTAGCTAATTCTCACTATATTTTCCTGAGTAATCTAAAGAATTACTATTCCTTGGTCAGTTACTAGAGCAAGGCAAGATGAAGTAGGTGAGGGGTCCTTCTCTTCAGGCTCCTAAAACAAACTGCAATGTCACTTCAGTCGCACTTATTTTTAAAATATCATTTTTACTGACTATTACAGAATGACATCACATATATCTGGCTTCTGGTTCTCACGCTACTTCCCTTGGCTATAAGCTGTTAGGATTTAGCACATATATATCAATAATGCACAAACACAGAGCCTTGCTGAGATTTGCTGCAGCTCCTAGAAGTCAAAGCAATTTCAATTTCCACCCTTCCAGAGTAGCAATTAGTTCACCCCAGAAACAATACATAACGCTTCCAAGTACAGACCTTTTTGTCTCTGGCTGCATTGAGAACTGTAAGATACAATCTTCATGGCTTAAGCCAGATAATTTAATTTCAAACTATTTTCAAAGTTGGGTGAATTTTGATTAAACAACTTCTCTTCCAGTATCCTCCATTAAAACATATACATTTAAGCAGTTATAATAATGCATGTATATCTCTTTCTGTCAGCAGGGCACACTGTTGGTATATTTTTAACACAAGCAGCTTTACAAATACATTTTTCAACACAAGTATCTGCACAAATCAGTTTGCTATACAAATGACTTATAATTCTTTACAAAATTCCAGGCAGCTGTGCTGGCATATGTTACACATGCACTGCCCTACTTCTCCTGGCACAGCTGGCAATACCTCCCGTCATAGGACTATAATGAGTTGGCACATTTTAAAATTTCCTCACAAAGTACTCTGTCAGAAGTATTGGGAGAATAACTATCTGTAACTAAGGAAATTACTCTTTTGAGCTGAGATACAGGATCCAAACAGCCTGTACATAGTAAGGCTTTATCTAATTTAATTCTGTTGGCTGCTAAAAAAAGAAGTTATGTACTCAACATAACATTCCATGTGTGCTGTCCATCTTTGATTTCATTCTTACCAGGATGGGTTCGGATGCAACCCTCGGATCCAACTCAGCCTTTATACACAAGCTCAAGGTCTTCTACTAGCTCGTGGCTAAACCCTATCCCAGCATGCACTAGGAAAATTCCCCAGATCCTGTTTGCAGCTATAAAAATAGTAATAAAGATAAAAGGTTGCTTAATAATTCAGAATGCAGTAAAGAAGACCAGAGAATAATGATATCCAATGATACCAACTGGGTCTTCCAGGAGTAAAAATGGCAGGTGGAAGGAGGGTGGGATGTAAAAATGAAGGTGAAGATAGACAACACACATGGAATGTTATGGTGAGTACATAACTTTTTTATGTGTTGTTGTCCTATCTTGCCTTCATTCTTGCCAGGATGGGACAGCGTCCCTAGCACCATCTTTCTTGGGTGGCTCAACGGAGAATATTCTTCAGAATCGTGGAACCAACGGACGCCCTGTTCCTGGAGGCCAACTCAACTTTGTAATGAGTGATAAAGGTATGTGGTCTTGCCCATGTTGCCGCAGCACAAATGGTATCAATTACAAGTCTAACCAGAAAGGTGGAAGAGGTCACTATGGCTCTTGTAGAGCGTGCTTTAACTTTATAGGGGAGATCTCTGTTTTGAGATTTATAAATGAAGGTTATACAATCGGAAAACCATTTTGATAGTGTTACTTTAGAGACTGAAGTACCTTTCTTTGATTCTGAAAAGGATACAAATAGCTGGGTCAGAGTTTCTGAAGCGCTTAGTCCTGTGCAAGTAGAAACGTAATTGTCTGTGCACATCCAGCTGTTGTAACATGTATTCTGCCTTATTTCCGTAATTTGGATAAGACTAGTAGCTCTATCGGTTGGTTCAAATTTGACTCTGAACACACTTTTTCCAAGAAGGAAGGGTTTGTTCGTAAGGATACCGTCTCTGTGGAAAAGCAAGTAGGGGGGCTTTAGTGACGAGGCTTGCAGCTCTGACACCCTCTTAGCAGATGTAACTGCTATCAAGAGAATAGTTTTTCATGTGAAAAACTTGAGTTCACAAGATGATGCTAGCTCGAATGAGGGAAAAATTAAAGTCCCATGGAGATGGGGGGGTCTCTGATAGGTGGATGTAGTAATAAAGTACCTTTAAGAAACGCTTTGCATAGCCTATGAGACAATGTTGAGGCCAGACTCACCAATACGAAAATTAGATATTGCTGCTAATTGAACTCTAATGGTAGCTGCAGCTGCACCATCACTGAATAATTCTGCTAGGAATTCTAGAATGGAATTTATTGGAGCAGTAAAAGGATCAATGTGGTTACAAGAAGCCCATAATGAAAATCTTTTCCATTTGCTTCTATATAGCTTTCTTGCAGAAGCCTTACGAAAAGAAATTAAGATGTGCTTAACTGATGGAAAGGTTAGGAAACCTGGCTATGGTTGGAATAGGAGCAGCCAAGCTGTCAATTTGAGTGTCTGAAGGGAAGGATGGAGCTTTCCTGATGCATGAGTCAAAAGGTCTGGAACTGGGTCCAGAATCCAGCTCCTCTCGAAGATGACGTCACAGGAAGGAGAACCAGATTTGACAAGGCCAGTATAGGGCGATGACTGGAGAATTCTCATGTGTAAGCCCACTAATGGGATCAAGGTTACTGCTGCTGTCATGGTCTCCAAAACATTTAGGGCTATCCTTGTTTGTGCTGTTTCCTTTGTGAGAAGATTTTGAACCTGATGTGGTAGAACTTGAACCCTTTCTGGAGGAAGTTTGGCCATCATGCTTGTTGTATCCAATTCTACTCCTATAAATACTACATATGCTGAGAAGGCAGTAAGGCAGCTTTCTCGTAGTTTACTGTAATTCCTAAATGAGAGCAGAATTGCAAGGTAGCATCTCTAACTTATTAGTAGATGCTCAGTGGTGCCGGTTAGGAGCCAACTGTCTAAGTATGGAAACAGCTGTAATCCTAGGGGCCTCAAGTGAGCTGCGACTACTGCCATACATTTGCTGGACATTCTGGGGGCTGTAGTGAGCCCAAAAAGCAGAGTTCGAAACTGGTAGTGACTGGCTCTCAGCCGAAAGCACAGGTAACCTTCTGGATTGCCTGTCCATTCTTATGTGCTAGTACACATGTTGGAAGTGTATCAAGCACATCCGATCATCTTGTCCCAGAAAAGGGGGTAATGACTGCAGTGTCACCATCCAGAACTTGGACTTTCTTACTGATTTATTTAGATTGCGGAGATCCAGAATTGGTCTCTAGTCCCCTGTTTTCTTTAGAACTAAAAAGAATCTTGAGTATGTTCCAGATCCTATTTGGTCTGCGGGTACTGTTTGGAAGACTTTTGTCTAGCAACTTTTGAATTTCTAACGTTGCCTGTTGCATTTGACTGGGTGGAATGTCTGGGATTTTTTTATGTTTGGAACGGGGAAGGAAAATGGTATGGAGTAACCTCTGGATATGATGCTTTGTACCCACTTGTCTTATTTGTAGCCAGGCTTGTGCATACAAAGATAAGCAGCCCCTGGACTACTCCAGAGATGGACAGATGGGCCTCTCTTCAGGAGCACTGAAAGATCTTACCAAAGGAGCGCTGAAAGGTCTTACCAAAGAAAGATTCTCTGTTGCCCTGTTTCTGCAGACTCCCTCTGCCACATGGTTGGCATCTTCCATTGCTACTTCCACCTCTGCCCCTGGGGGAAGATTCAACACGTGTGTCCTGGAAAGGTCTCTGGGATTGTCAGAACCACATTTTGCCACTACCTTTCTGACCTTTGGGATAAGGTTTGGTAGGCATGGAAAAACGGACTCCTACAGCAGACAAAGTCTTTCCTTCTTGTTCACACCTGGTTAGTGTGTCCTTGACTTAGGGCCTGAACAGAGATGAGCCATCAAACGGGGTGTTCACAAAGAAAGATTGCCTCCTTAGGGAAATTCCTGAACCCGTTGCTCTACTTGCTCCATCCGCTGCATTAGAAATCAGTCTCATGGAGGAGTTGACAACTGAATTTAAGGTAGAGAGCTGAAAGGAAACTTTCTCTAAAATCCCTTCAGCTACTGAAATTTGGAGAGCATCTCCTAACTCCTTCTGGAGATCTCTCTGCAATCTAGTAAAATGGGTTGGGTAATTCAGCAATCTGAGAAAAAACATCGCTGAAAAAATGTGCTTTCCAAATCTGTCCATCGTACAAGACTCCTTGTTCATTGGATGGACAGAAAATGTCTCAGAGCTCCTTCTTGGTGGCTGTCACCACCACCATAGCATCTCCTGGGACTCCTTTAGTTAAAAAGGTTTTGTCTGAAGGGGATGTGATGAACTTATCTGGCCTCCGAGGAACAGGTTCCACTGAATCTGAAGACTCCCACAGCTTGTGAGAAACTAGATCCAGAAGTATGTCAAAAGGTGGAAACACCCAAGTGGAAGAAGGGTGAGATACAAAGGCCTTCAGGTACACGGACTCCTCGGCAGAAAGGTTGGTGGACTTCCGGCCACCTCTTTGTTTAAGTATTTCTAAGTTGTCTCCAAAGGAGACATCATCAGGAGGCAACTGTGGGGACCCCTTAGCTTTACTGAGGTCCACATCAGTAATGATGGACTCCTCCAGGGAGTCTAAATGCTTCCTCTTAAAATAACCTCTTCTGAGAGACCTCTTCAGAGGGGTACTCTGGAGAGGTTTCAGAAGAGTGGGGGGGGTACCTTGTGGGGCATCCTGAGGCCTAGGATCTCCACGTCCCTGTGGATGTAAGGGTATAGAGGCAGATACCAGTGCTTTTGGGGGAAGAATGTCTGGAGATGACAGTGGAACTTGCCTGTGGAGACAGTTCCTCGTCACCTCAAAAGCCCCCTCCTTGCCCCTAATCTAAGGAAATCTCTGGATCCGAAGAAGTCGAGGGAACCTCTGGAATCAAGAACGAGGGCCCCAAGGCTGAGGTAGGAGCCGAATTCACCTGCGCCGATGCCCTAAAGAGGCAAGGTTAGATCCGACAACTGTCCAATCTGACTCACTTCCCCAGACCACACTGGAGAGGATCGGCTCCTAGACTCCTCAATCTTTGATGGAGCCAAGGACGTCGGAGCAATGGTCAGATATGAAGATCCTGTAATGGGTCTTAGGTCCGATGGTTCCACTAGTAACAGCTTGGGACATTCTGACTCCAAAGTTGGATCAGAGGAGGAATTGGAGCAGAAGGGCATGATGTGGTCAGATCCGAAGCCCTTGGGGTTGGATCCGATAACAGCTTGACCAGCGTTGGTGTCCTTAAAAGCCTCTGTACCACTCGATCCACGTCATCGTCGGATAGCCTCCTGGAAGACAGAGTGGAGGGGGCTGGAGACTTGGAAGGTTGAAGAATAGGAGATCTTAGAGTAGGGGAGAATGGCTCCAAGACAGGGGATTGGCTCTGCAACTCAAACGCTACCGGCACTGAGATTGATGGTGCCGGAGCTGTAGATTTTTTGTATCCAACAGGCTTAGGATCCAGTGTCGAGACTTTGACAATCTTTTTTGATGGATCCGATGGTGCACTACACTCTTAAACCTGTCAGATTTTGAAGATGATGATTGGTCAGACTTTGATAAACCCGGAACTTCTTGTATTGCTTCTGAGAACTCTCAATATCAATTTGTTCTTCCTCTCCAGGAGAGCCCTGTGATTAAAGGAATGACAAATAGAACAAGATTCCTGGAGATGGACAGCTCCTAAGCAATAGACGCAAATTGTGTGTCTGTCAGTTAGGGACATTTTCTGCCCACATTTCTCACATTTTTTGAAACCAGAGGGTTTTGAATCTTTAGAAGACATCCTGAAAGAGAGTAATAACATGGGAAGCTGTAGAAAAAAATTTATCAACAACAACAATAAGCTAACAGTAGAAGTTAACTACTAAAAAGGGGATATAGAAGATGAAAGGGTGGGCACAGCCCTCTAAACGGGCTATGCCCGGGACAGAGAAAGGAAACGAGGTAGCCCAACGGGCTAAGGGTAAGGCAGTTCTGTAACTTAAATGAAAAAGAAGTTATGTTCTTACCATAACGTTCCATCTGTGTTGTCTCTGATCTGTCTTCAACCCACGGATTTGGATCAGAGGTCGGATCTGACTCGGCAGCATTATAAAGCCTGGATCAAAGAACTGAGATCCTCCTCCTCCACTCAATTCCCCACTCCACAATCAATACCTCAGATAGAGTTTGCTGAAAAAGCCAGAACAGAAAGAATAAGAAACATGTGTACCAGGAAAAATAACACAGCATCTTCAGGAGCTCAAAGGTGACCAAGAACTGGTCTGAGCTCCATCTCACAGGTCCTCAAAAAAAGGAAGGGAGATGGAGGAGCGAAGGTTAAAGACAGATAAAAGACAACACAGATGGAATGTTATGGTAAGAACATAACTTCTTTATCTGATGTTGTTGCTTTCATCTGATTTTCAACCCATGGGACTAAGTCCCTAGCTACTTAGACCCTGGATGGCCCTAAGGAAGGATGTTTTTGAGCATGGCAGAGCCAAAGGATGCTCGGCTTCTGGAAATTATGTCTAGTTTGTAGTGGTTGATAAAGTTATGAGAGTTAGCCTACGTAGCTGCTGTACAGATGTCATCTTTGGAAACCTTGGGCAAGAATGCAGAGGAGGTAGAAATGGATCTGATGGTAAGGGAATACGTTTTAGATTATAAATCAAGTGAATTCACTTGGAAATCCAATTACAAATTGTCACTTTTGAAACCAGTTTTCCTAGTCCTGACTTTGAGACAGAGACAAATAATTGATCTGACTTGCAAAAGGATTTGGTTCTATATAGATAAAATCTCAAGGGTCTTTGTACATCCAGAGAATGGGGTTGGTATTCCCCTTTGTTTTGGAATGTAGGGGGAAAAAAAAATGATAGGTGAATCTCCTGACTGACGTTGCCCTCCGAAGCAACTTTTGGGACAAATGATGAATTAGTGTGGAGGGTAACTTTGTCCTTATGAAAAATAAGGTACGGGGGGCTTGATGCATAGGGCTTGAAGTTCTGAAACTCTCTTTGCCAAGGTAATAGTTACGAGAAAGGCGGTTTTCCAGGATAAGAATTGTAAATCCACTTTGGCAGCTGGCTCAAAGTGGGTAGATGTTAAAGCCTGAAGAACTAAAGGGAGATCTCAACAGGGGATGACTTCTTTAACAGGTGGGTGGAGAAGGAAAGTAGCCTTGAGAAAAATTTTGCAAAGGTTTGAAGAAGCTAAAGAAGAGGCATTAAAACCAACATGATAATTAGAAATGGGTGCTGGCTGCACTTTAAAGGTAGATGAACTGGAACCTTTTGTTAAAAAGGTTTAAAACAAAATCCCAGATAAAGGGAATAGGAAGGAGCGGAAAAAGGGTCAACTTTGTGTTGTTGAATCCAGACAAAAAATCTCTTCCACTTACTAGCACAGATTTTCCTAGTGGAAGCTTTGCAGGCTGCTAAAATAATATTCTTAACAGAGGACAAGAGCCCAGGATATCTAGCCATCATTGGAAGTGGATTAGCCAAGCTGTTAACCGGAGATTGACAATGTCCGGATAAGAAAGAAGATCCTGACATGGATGCAGAGTCCAAGGAGGACACAACAGATGATACCATAGCATGGGAAACCAGATTTGTCGAGGTCAGAATGAGGCAATGAGGATGACCTCGCACTTCAACCTCCTGGCTTTCTGAAGGAGTTCAGGAAAAAGGAGCAAGGGAGGGAATGCATACAGAAGACAGGGGGGGGGGGGGCAAATGTGAACTAGAGCATCTCTTAGGGATTCCCCTGGTGGAGGAATTAGGGTGAAGAACTTGCTGCACTTTGTGTTGGAAGGAGAGGCGAAGAGATTGCAGCAAGGATGACCCTATTTCCGGAAGATCATGCTCACCACTGCTGGGTTGAGAGACCACTCGTGAGGCACCAGCAGGGTTCAGCAGAGCCTGTCGGCTAGAACTTTGGCCTTCCCCAGAATGTGCACCGTGAGAAGAAAGCTGTTAGAAGAGAATGCCCATTCCAACAATCTCATGGTTTCTCGACATAGGGGGTAGGATCTGGTTCCCCCTTGTTTGTTTATACACCAGACTACTGACATATTGTCTGTCTGGATAGCAATAGTCCTGGTCGGAAGAGAGTCCTGAAGTGCTTGCAATGCCAGAAGCAATGCTCATCTCCAGGACATTTATATACAAACTGGTCTCCAGGGCTGACCACATGCCTTGGACAGTCTGTCCCAGATATTGCCTCCCCCCAACTGGGAAGCGTCCGTGGTCACTGTGACTAAGTGCGTAGGAGGTAAGAAAGGACGACCGTCCAGAAAATTTTGAGGGTGAAGCCACCACGTCAGAGAAACTTTGCAGACCCTTGACAAACGAACTGGATGAGAGAGAGGAAGATCGAAGAGGGACCATTGCACTGCCAGGGTCCACTGAAGTACTCTCATGTGAAGACAGGCTGTGGGAATAATGGTAATGGTTGTAGCCATGGGCCCCAGACCTCGAAGTACCAGGTTTGCCACGGGGCACGGAATGTGTAGAATTTGTCTGATATGAAGCTGTAATGACAGGATTCATTGGGGGGGGGGGGCCCTTGAACTGTAAAGTGTCGAGACGCGCTCCTATAAAATCTAGGACTTGTACTGGTTGAAGATGTAACTTTTTCAAGTTGACAGAAATTCCCAAGAACTGAGCTATTTATAAGATGCAATTCCTGGCTAGCAACAGTCGGTTTGGTGGAAGCAGCTATGAGCCAGTCCAGGTATGGGAATGCTTGGAAACCCTGCAGTCTGAGATGGGCTGCCACTACTGCCATGACTTTGGTAAACATCCTGGGGGCTATGGTGAGACCAAAGGGAAGTACTCGGAACTGGAAGTGACTGGCTCCTAACTGAAAGCGGAGAAACCTCCTGGAGGGCCTATCCATCTTTATATGGTATTGCGCATCCTGGAGGTCTATGGAGCACATCCAGTCATTCTCCTGTAACATGGGGAGTATGAACTGAATAGTGACCATCCAAAACTTTGTTTTGGCAACTGATTTGTTCAGATCAATGAGGTCCAGTATAGGTCTCGAGTCCCCCGCCTTTTCTGGCACAAAAAGAATCTTGAGTAGATATGCCTGATCTGGACTGGTCTGGGGGGACTGGCTGGATGACTCTTTCTACCAGACCTGAAATTTCATTTCCATGGCTGCTGCCTCCCTCAGATCAAGTGGAACATCTGGGAGGGTTTTTCTGGGGTTGGACAGAATAGGAATGTTGTATCCTTTGGACATGATGGTCAACACCCAACGGTCTGTGGTGATCTATTCCCAGGCTGTTGAGTGAAGTGATAGACGGCCCCTGACTACCTCCAGAGTGGAGTAGTCATGTAACCACTCAGGTATGCCGAAAAGGTTTCTCCGAGAAAGGTTCTTGGGAAGCCTGGTTTCTGGGACCCCCTCTGCCTCTAGGGCAGCATCCATTGTTTTACCCCTCTGCTTCTGGATGAAACCTCTCCCCGAGACTGAAAGGAAAAGCTCTTGGACTTCCGAAACCAGAACTTCTTACCATCATGCTGATTCTGGGAAAAGGATCTTTGTGGGGTAGTGAAGCAGATCCCTATGGCAGAAAGCGTCTTCCCATCTTTCTTGGTCTGGGAAAGAGTGTTGCGAATGGACGGACCAAACAAGGCTGATCCGTTGAAAGGGGCGTTGGTGAATGATGCCTTGAAGGGTTCAGAAAAATCACAAAGCCACATCCAGGCATGGCGTCTAATAGCAATGCTGGAAACGGCTGCCCAAGAGGTTCCTTCTACAGCATGTGAAAGTAGCCTCAAAGAGGTGTTAGATATGGCAGTGAGGATGGCCAGTTTAGAGGAGACAGATCTCTTCTCCTCTTCAGGCATGGACCCTGTGGGAGGCTATTAGAACCCTCTGATGCCTGGTGATATGGGCCAAATAGTTCAGTCCCTCAGAGCGAAGGTAGCTGCAGAATAAACCAGCTTCCCAAATTTGTCCAAAGCCCTAGACTCCCTGTTAGGGGGATGTACAGTGGAACTAACTTGAGTGAGTTCCTTTTTGGTGGACGCTGCAACCCCCATGGCATTGACAGGGATACCCTTAGACCAATGGGATCTGTCTGGGGGAGAACTAAGGACCTTGTCAGGAGCCACTGAGAGAACAGGAAGGATGCCTGTTACACAGATACAGAGGGAGCCGACAAAGAATCCAAAGCAGGGAGTGTTGAGGCCCTCACTGCAATGGAGAGAACTCTCTGCACCACCTCAAACGCCGAATGAGAATGAACACCCAAGGACAACTCTGCCAGGGCCGAAGCCACTGGTGTCAGAAATCCCCGGTTTCCACCAGCCCCTGGTGCTGAAGAGGTCATCACAGGTGAACTGTCAGACGCCAAGGCGCCAAGAGGTAGGGACAGATCCAAAAGCCTTGAACCAGATGCCCAATCCTCGGATTCAGCACCGAAGAAGTGGTTCCGAGAGTTCTATTGGCACTGAACTGGTCAGAGCTGAGGTAAGAATACCCATGCTCGCAGAGGTCTTGACACTCATGAGCTTCGGATGAGAGGGTTCTGAAGCAGAGAGTCAGACCGGAAGAGAAGCCAAAGGTAAAGGTTGGGTGCTCACAGCTCTGGAGGGAGATGGAGCAGGCAGAACCCCCATCTGCATCTGTGCACTCAGAAAACGCATCAAAATCCTGCCCATCTTGGCACTGGTGAAGGACTGAGAGGATCTGGTGGATGAAGCAATGCACCCCAGTCTGGAGTAGTGTCTGGTGGAGATGAGGACCGGGGAAGTGCGGGCAGGAGCAGGTTCAGGCGAGAACCTTGGAGTGGTTGGGCAGGGAGAGGAGTGCTTTCTCTTGGGGAAGGGAGAATGAGAAGCCCTGGAGTCTGTAAACCTCTTATGGGGGTCTGTCTTCCTTGGGGCTTTTGTCTGATTCTTAGGACTTAGCTGGGCACTCCCAGTCAGACTTGGAGGGAGTTTGGGCTCCTGAAGGAGAGGCTTACTTAGAGGAAGAGGGAAGCAGGCCCTTGAGAATAAGTTAGTTCCTCCTGTCTATTAGCGTGCACTGGTTGAAGCCCGCACAGACAGAACAGGTGGACTCTAGGTAACTAGCACCCAAGCAATAAAAGCATAAGGTGTGGGTATCGGAGGGTGATATTTTGTGCCCATACCCTGTGCATTCTTTAAATCCAGCCTTAGGGGGCTTCGGACATGGTAGAAGAAAAAAAATGAATAAAGTAAATTTGCTGGAATGAAGAATGTGCTGAAAAAACAGAAGGAAGAGAAGAAAGGTGGAGAAACAACAAAAAAACAGTTATTCACAGTAACTTAATACCAGGAGGAGCTCATCTGGAAGCTGCTATTCGCAATGGCAGCAAACGAGATCTGAGGTAGTGATGGTGGAATGGGGAACTGCAGGTGGAGGAGGAGGAGCTCAGTTCTTGAATCCAAGCTATGTAATGCGGCTGAGTCAGATCTAAGCTTGGATCTGAACCTATGGGTTGAAGATCAGATGAAAGCAACAACATCAGATCTGACGTTAATTTCTAAAGGAGAAAAAGAAGAGAATGAATAGTCCTCTAACTTAAAAGGACTATAGAGAGACCTAAGAAAGAGTCCGGGATAAGGACAATAAGGCCTAAGTGGAAGACAATAGCCCACAGCAGAACAAAGGGGAAACAATTAACTAACACAAAAAAATTGCTTTCAAAATCAATAATATAACAAGAAAAGGCAAATTCCAACAATAGTGATATAATACTTAGCCAGAGCCAGCAGAACGAGCACCCAATCTTGTTTAGCGGCAAACGAGATTTGGGAAGCTTTCCTAGTGCATGCTGAGATTATAGGATTTAGCCATGAGCGAGTGGAAAACCTCAAGCTTGTGTATAAAGGCAGAGTCGGATCCGAACCTATCCTGGTAAGAATGAAGGTGAGACAGGATAACAACACATCAGCAGTTATTAGAAAATGGAAAACAAAATGTAAGCCAACTGCATTTGAAATGCTGTATTTTGTAAAAAAATTAAAAAAAGAGATAAAATGTGAAGAGGAATATTTAGAAAGGGGAAGAAGCAAATTACATAGAAATAAATGGAATTAATGGGAACAATACACACAAGAATATTATTCAGGAGGAGTAGTGAGGTTTAACTGCAAGTTAAGTAAGAGTGAAAGGGAAGGTCTAAAAGATGGTAGTGAAACCAGCTATATTATATGGGTGGGAGACTGTGGTACTGACTAAAAGACAGGAGTCACAGCTGGAGCTGGCACAGAGTTAAAAGTGTTAAGATTTGCATTGGGTGTGACAATGATGGACAGGATTAGGAATGAGTATATTAGAGGATCAGCCAGATTGGCTTGTTTGGAGATTAAGCCAGAAAGGAGAGATTGTGTTGGTTTGGATATGAGCTGAGTAGTGATGCTGTGTATATTGGGAGAAGGATGCTAAGGATGGAGCAGCCAGATAAAACGAAAAGAGGAAGGACTAAGATAAGGTTTATGGATGTGGTGAGAGAGGACATGCAGGTGGTTGGTGTGACAGAGCAAGATGCAGAGGACAGGAAGAAATGGAAACAGATGATCCGAGTGGTGACCCCTAATAGGAGCAGGCAAAAGAAGTAGCAGTAGTGAGGTTTAACTGCAGGCGGGAACTGAACAATTTATGTAATGTTAGGCTGTAAGAGTTGTTTTAAAGAAAGAAATCTATACAATGTATAAGGTGTGCAGTAGAAAAAAATGTTAATATGGTTTGTTTCCTTTTCTATTAATGTACTTGTGTCTATAGTTTAAATGACTAAAGGTGTTTATTCAGAGGAAAAAAAAGTTACTTTATGCTTAAATATTTAAACCACCAGCTGTGGGGTTTGAATCTGTGAAAACAAAACACTGGCAGAATATTTTTGTAAGGGCATAGGTTCCATTAAATTATTTGAAAAGGTAACGGTACTTTTAATATCGATGGCTGAAAATGCATTATTTGGAGTCAATTTCTACAATGGACTTGCACTGTATGAACTTTTAGTTTTCCTTGAAGGGTGTACAACAGAAGCTGAAAAGACTGTGCAGCAGACATATAATGTCAGAAAACAAGTCATTCTGCAGTCATCAAAAATTAGAAGGATTCAAGGTATGATTATTTTCCAGAAAATGTGAAAGGATTCTGATGAGTACTAATTGACAGCAAATGACTTGTTAATACTTGATACTACTTATGAGGAAATAAAGAAAAGGAAAAAAAAACAAGAATAAAACAGAAGAGGCTAAAAACATCCAAGACTTACTTTAAATAACTTAGTTTTATACAATGGTAGGAAAGTCTACTTCATATATGGCTAAACTAAATGTGTAACTGCCTTTGCATTATGTTCAATTATTTTTCACTCAGAACAAAAACATAGAGGAGTTAATTTTCTGTCTTTGCACCTTAAACACAATGTGAAGAAGCCTATATCGTAATTTGTAAAACTCTTTGGGGTATTGACACATCAGCAATATTTTACGAATTTGGAGTAAACTTGGCTTACTTGTAAAAGTGGTCTACAGTTTTCCAACACTTTTCTCTCACGTCTTTATTAATGGTGCCAATTTCTTCATAAAAATGACAGATATTCTCAGTCAGTCATCACCTTCTGAGGAGTACTGAAAGCTATTGTTTGTTACAACTGTACAGAAGTGAAAGCAGAATATGGTGTCAAGTGACCGACACACACTTTCCCATGGCACTACAAGTTTATAAACAAGATTACATTAGTACAGTTTTTTTTAATTAGTTATAAAATATTTTGGACTTGGACAATGTCTTAGTGATGCAGTACTTAATGTTTCAAACTACGCTATACTGTAAGCAGTATACCAAAATAGAAAGGGCATGCATTTACTATTTGGCACATCAGCATTTCTTAAAGTAACTGCCTCTATATTCACAAATTTTTCTTCTGACAAAAATTTCTTGGTGCATTACACGTTACTTACAATACTGAATGATACCATTAGCAGTATGACACACACACAACTGCACTTTTATAAACTTTACAGAAAATAAATGTCTGTTTTTTTTTCCAATTCAGGTTAAACCTTTATTCTGTTCAGAGATCCAGCAAAATGAATGATGACCTGAAACTTGGGTAATTTCTTACATCGTTTGTTAGCATTTTGTAAAGGAATCATAGATCTTTCAAGCACTATATAGTTTTGATAACAGTCTTAGCGTATGATTTGTTGCTTATAATCCTGAATGTTTAAACAATGCTACTGATGTGGTTTACTACTGCTCCTATGACACATAGATGGCTTTTACTTTGTATTATAGAAATACTCCCTGCATTGATTTTTGTTCAGAATATTATCTTTAAACAATTAAATTTGGAGCTACATTACATTTTTATACATAAAAGTTAGGCTCATATAATTTCAACTTTACATAGTTGAAAGCTAATATTTTAAAATGTACTATTTTTGATTGTTGTACATTTTTTCTGATAAAGGGTTTAGGATACTTGTCTAGGCCAAGTGGACTACAACAGTGGAGTTGTACAAATGTAGGCTTTGCAGCTAGTTGGTGAAGGCACTAATGAGAAATCCTTTCTGCCAGTTAAAGATTATGAAAACATTTAAATATTTGTATTGGAAGGTAGTATGTGCTGACCGCATTTAAAATCCTATTAAAAGGAAAAAGATTTTAAAAGGAAAAATATTTTAGTAAATTTAAGAAAGTGTGTGGTCAAGTGATTTTATTACCACATACAACACTACGATTATGAAAAAAAATTTAAATATTTGTATTGAAAGGTAGTATGTGTAGACAGCATTTAAAATTCTATTAAGAGGAAAAAGATTTTAAAAGGAAAAAGATTTTAGTAAATTTAAGAAAGTGTGTGGTCAAGTGATTTTATTGCCACAGACAACACTGTAAGAGCAAATTAAAAATAAGTTGATAGAAAAAGACTTTCAGGACGATAAAGATGGACAGCAGAGCTGGACATAAAGACAAGCCTGATGATTTTATGGTCTCAGCTAAAGTTGTCTGTCGTACTGATGGGAGTTGGATCATATGCTATGATATGACAAAAAAGGCTCTTACTGGAAAACTGGAAACATGTACCCAACCAAACTGAGGTGATTTAGGATTTTTTTCAATGAATGGGACAACATTAAAAACAAAAAAATATATAAGCCAGATAATTTGAGCGGACTGCAACAACCCTAAATCCAAATCTACATAGGAAGTTTGTTAAACAGGAATATCATAAAAAGCTGTTAAATGCAATCAAAAGAAGAGATGTTAAGGAAAGAAATGGCAGACATATGGAGGGAGAGTAATGGTCAGATCAAGCAGGTTACATTCACAAGAAATATCCAGAAGCTAGAACAGTAGACATATTCCTTATTAAAGACTTGTTTTTAAGAGTCATGCTCATTCATGCCACAAAAAGAAACATTTCTGATAATGTTACTGTTCAGTTAGTGATGAACTGTAAACCAAGCAAAAAAGGTGATGAACTAAAACTCATCAAATAAATAACCACCGGAAGTGGGCTCACTACAAATGGAAAAATTATGAGAAAAACTGTTATGAGAAGTTTTTTTTTTTTTTTTTTTTTTTTTTACATAAACTAAAGAAGTGAACATGAAAGACTTTGGAAATACAAGTCTGAGTCAGCAGGATGCTATAAAAGTACAGAGCATGAAAATAATAGCTAATAAAGTAAAAAAATAAATAAATAAAAACTAAAATTACAACTATAAAAGATACAAAGGAAAGACAGCCCTCTATACTTTCTTGTGGATATTCTACAAAAAGAAAAATTACATTTCAAATGGATGAGCTGATGCTAAAAGAAACAAAAGCAACTATTTAAGCTAAAGGAGATTACTGTTAAATACGGGGAAAAATAGCACTATACATTCACCATGGCGATACAAGACAAAGAATTTCAATTCTGGACAACGACAAAAATAATAAAGAGACATGGAGGAGCTCTTCGATTTTGTAGCCCAGGCAGGCATGTCCCTAGCCCTGAGTAACATCCTGCCATCACCCAGAATGATACCACAGTAAAAGGACAAAATAATTGACTTCAACATTTGGCTAAGCTTCTGATGTCATTCTAAGGGGATCCAGTATCTGTCTGCATGGGATGACATGAACGACAGACCACAATGCTTTGCCAGAGATGGCCGGCACCTGTCACCCTTTGGATTCCGGACACTGGCTAAGGCTCTTACCACCCCTATAGTGCCTTTTTTAGGCAAGGTTCAAATGACAAATTCACCACAATAACAGGTACAAGCAAGCAAAATCTGAGGGTAATGCTACTCAGTGCTAGAAGTCTAAACCTCAAAATGCACTCACTCGAGGCACTCCTTAAAATGGAGAACATCGACATCTGTGCAGTAGCTGGTTCAAGGCTCCAGAGAGCACCCCTGCATTACCAGGCTATAATTCATACCACACCTTTTGGCCACCTAACCTGGACCGAAATACTAAAAGCAGAGGCGTGTCCATATTCATTAAGGATATCCACACCTCCACGCTAGTTGCTCAGCATAATGCATCCGAGGTTATCCAAATGCAACTAACTCTGGACAAGACCTCAATCTAAACTGTAGCTTGCTAGAGATCCCCCACCATGCCCCAGGATTCCCACTCCTCATTTCTTGATCCACTGGAAAATATAAGGGTACAACCCAACACCCTAATAATGGGCGATTTCAACTACCCCCACCATTAACTGGGAAAACTACTTATGTACCAACTCTTTTGCTCAACATTTTCTGGAATTCATAAATTCCAGTGCCTTGGATCAACTTATCCACACCCCCACCAAGGGCAGCAGTATCCTAGACTTGGTCATTACCAACATGAACGACCGGTGTTCCACACCAGAGGTCAATTCCTCATTGGTTAGAGGCGACCACAAGCTAATCACCCTAGACACCCACATCCCGACTCACCCCCCACCCCCCCCCCCCATTAGGGAAACCACCGTAAAAAATTTCTCCAAAGCCAACTTCACACTTCTTAAGACAGAAGTGGCAAACTTCACGACACCCATGCAGACGGACAATAGAGGTACGACTGCTGAATCCTACAGAAATGCATTTTATAAGCACTTACACAAGTGCATGGATCGTGCTATCCCTAACAGAACCAAGATGCTATCCTCCAAAAAAAGGAAGCCAATCTGGTGGTCCCCTGCCATAAACAGACTCTACAATATGCCTCTTTACTCATCCCTCATCAGGCCCATAATTGAGTACAATGCCCCTTTTGGGATGTACCTTACCAGACACCTGCAGCAACTGGAAAGACCCCAAAAGTACCTCACCAAGAGGATCAAAGGGCTCAAACAGATGCCATATGCTGCCCGGTTAAAGAAACTCCAGTTCTACTCAGTGGCATACCGCCTTGCTCAGAGGCGATCTGTGCCTGACGTATAAAGCCATGTCCAACCCGGAATAAATGGACATGCTGCACCTCAGAAAATCCAAATCCCATCGAGCTACGCGCTCGAGAGACTTGAACCTCAGCACTGAAATAAATAGGACATGCTGGAGGGACAGATTCATAACCCAGAGACTCCCTTCACTCTGGAATAAAATCCCAGTCAAGGTTAGGCAGAGTCCCTCATTAACTTTCTTCAAGAGGAATCTTGATGAGTGGATGGGAGATAGTAGGTTTACCCCGGGTATCACTTCTGTGTCACTGACAGAGGCACAGTATACTAACCTCGAAAAAGGGCACAGCAAAACTCATTTAAAATGGGTGGCGAAAGCCAAACACACTCTGGCTAGGCTTATAAATGCCCTAGGGCAGATAGCCTAGTATGAACCTATGAACAGAAGAAAGAAACTGTTGCAAAAAAAAGAGCAAAATTCCATGACTGGAGGAACTCCCTGGTCAGCTTCAGTAAGAAGCTGATATCTCTCATAAAATCCTCCAAAGCTAGTTATGAAAACAAAATTGCCACTGATTCTAAAGACAACCACAAAGCATTCTATAGCTATGTCAAGAATCTCAATAGGAACACTCAGATCTGCTCTGAGTTACAGCACAACGGCACTAAATATACAGAACCAATGGATATTGCCAACATCCTGGCAGATAGGTTTAATGCTAACTTTACCCCCCTCTCACCCCCTAAACGGCCCATCTCTATATCAGAAGAATGCAAAGTTCCTGTAATCACGGCTGCACAGGTAAAAACCACACTGGCCAAAGCCAAGAACACAGCATCCATGGGATATGACAATATCCCAGGCTGCATTCTACATGAACTACAGAACAAACTGGCACCCCACCTAAGTACCATACTCAATCATAGCCTCGCTTCAGGCTTTGTGCTCACAGAATGGCGGACAGCAATGGTTAACCCACTCCACAAAGAGGGAGCCACCACAGACTCTGGGAACTACCGCCTCATTAGCCTGATGAGCTTGGTCTGCAAGGCCATGGAACGTATCATCATAGGACTTATCAACAAAGACATTGGTAATCTCCAAACTCTAGACCCCACCCAGTTTGGGTTTGTAAAAGGCAGATCATGTCTCCTAAACCTGATAGACTTCTTTGAAGCAGTCACCAAAGCCATACACAAGGATAAGGTGGTTCACACAGACTATCTAGATCTCACCGAGGCTTTCGACACCACCCCCCACTCTGGAATTATAGATAAGCTCACTAAACTAGGTATAAATCCCTATGTCACAAGATGGGTTGACAACTGGCTCATTGACAGAACCCACACTGTGAAAGTAGCAGACTCCAAATCCGACTTCAGACTAGTGACAAGTGGAGTACCACAGGGTTCAGTCCTGGGTCCTCTCCCATTTGGTATCTACTTCTCTGAAGTACAGGCTAACACAGAAGGTCTTTGGCTAATGAAGTTTGCAGATGACTGCAAACTGGTAGCCATAATCGAAACTCTTAACGATGTGGGCATCCTACAAAGGGGCCTCACTGAGACAGATGCTTGGTGTCAAAACCATGGCCTCAAGCTCAATGCCAAAAAGTGCATTGTCATCCCCTTTGGTAAAAACTCTGTACCTATGAACTACCACATAGGCAGTAGTCTACTTAACACCAAAGTGTGATGAGACCTTGGGACACAGGTGGACAGTAGTCTCTCCTTTGATAATCACATCGCCACAGTAGTCAGGAAATTCTTCTACGTAGCACATGTCATCACAAAAGGTTTCTCACCCAGGAAAAAAAAGAGGTCATTGTCCCCTCTACTCATTACTCATTAGACCCATTATAGAGTACAACATCCCTTTTGGTATGTACCTCACAAGACATCTACAACAACTGGAAAGGTCGCAAAAATTCCTCACAAAGAGGATTACCGGCCTCGAACAGATGCCCTACACAGACGGTTTCAAAAAACTCCAGCTTTACTCTGTTACATATCGCCTACTCAGAGGTGATCTCTGCCTAACATACAAAGCTATGTCAAAGCCAAAGCTGTTAGACATGCTCCACTTAAAGAAATCCCAATCCCGCCAAGCTACACGGTCTAGGGACCTAAACCTTGTCAGCAAAACAAACAGAACATGCTGGAGGGATAGATTCCTTTCCCAGAGACTTCCCATATTCTGGAACAAACTATCTATATCAAACAAAGCTCCTCATTAGCACTCTTCAAGACAAATCTTGATGATTGGATGGGAAATAGGAAATTCACCCCGGGGGATCACTTCTGTGGCTCTGCTCGACAGAGGCACAGGAAAATAATTTTCTTGGGTGGTGAAAGTCAGGGTACCTCTTTTGGCTAGGCTTATTTAGAGCCTAGGGCCAATAGCCTAGTACCAACCTATGAACCTACCTGTGAACCTATGAGGGACAAACATGATAAGAGACCATTTTTAACTATCCCCAGGAATCATTAAAATCCGTGTCTGCTCTGTGTAGAGCCTACATGGAATATATCTGTGTACATGGCCACAGTTCCCCCTTGGCAGTGTGCCATGCACATTAATCATGGTGCACTGCCAAGGGAGATCACAGTAACACAGATATTGAATCTGTGCAAGCAACAGTGTAGAGGCTGTCCCGTACATGTCAACTGCTCAGGAAAAATTCTGGACAGGTGGTAAGCACAGGGCAATAATTCTTTTTATTTTAATCTTTATGTGATGTTTGCGGGGTGTGGCCCAGTGCTTATTAATGCCGAACTGCACTTATACATATACAACAGACATCTAGTGTGTGTGTGTGTGTGTGTGTGTGTGTGCGCATATATATATATATATATATATATATATATATATATATATATATATAAAATAGAAACTGGATGCAATCAAATGTAATATGTTTTTTCCTGTTGGTGCAGCACGATGCTTAGCAATGCCAAGCTGTGGTGTAGTGCTTAGCACCGCCGTCAGACATCTAAAAATAGAAACCAGATATATTCAACTACTATAGTTCTGTTGTGCTTAGCAATGTGTAAACCCATTCAGTGAAGCTGCGCAATGCTAACAAGCATCTTAGTAATATATGTGAAGATATACGTCTTCCCTTTACTATCCAAGTTGCTAGATAGGTTGAGTCATGACCTACAGCATAATAAGTCCTGGGTTCAAGTCCTTAACAGTCATATGTTTTACATTTATTGCTGTGAAAATGTGTCAGGTGACTGAAACATCAGTTTAATTTAAAATTAAAAAACTGTTACATTTAGAAAAACTGGGCGATGCTAAGCAGCACTTAAACAAGCTCAACGGTCTACATCACTTGCATGTTGCTAAGCTATGCTTAAATAATGTTTGTGCAAGTTTCTGTGATACTAAGCTCTGCTTAAATGGTTTGTACAAGTTTGCATGATGCTAAGCGATGCAGCCTTTTTGAAAGTTACAGTATGATGTGTAATGGCAGGAATGCAGACTATATCAAGGCAAATAGGCAGGAATTTTACACCATTCACTGGAGTCTTCACTTGGCTGTTGATATGCCTGATGGTGTTGGAGAGGGAGCATGCTTTTGGGTGCAGAGGTGGGGTTTGCAAGAGTCCAAAGTGTTTGCTGGACTCCTGATGAACAATGAACCCCAGTTGCTACAGAGTAGTTACCCGGGCTCAGAATGCAAGTTTGAGGCCTGGGATCGGTTGGCTAGGAAACTTAAGAGTGCTACTGGCATCCCCCCGCACTGGTAAGCAGTGTTGTCACCTGAAGCATAGGAAGAAGGGAACCTTGGACATCTGGGTACAAGAAGCTAGGGCTGGGCAGACCCCCATAGATAGGCAAGTATGTCTGGTAGTACTTTAGAAATGTACATGCTGAATATGTGCAAAACCAGTATGCATAATGGTTTGCTTCTCTTCCAACAGCTACAGATGGAAGGCTCGCAATGTCCAGTCCCATGCAAGGCATCTAGCCAGGATGATGTGAGAGTGTGGTATGTAGGGAAACATTACAGTAATTAATGCACAAGGTAATTTTACAATACATTATTTACAGAGTTGGCAGCCTTAACAGTCAGGTATGACATACCTTGGAAATCTAACATGTTTAGTAATGTGTCACTGCCTAAATGACATAGTAAAGCGAGTTAAATCAAGTAAACATGCAGTACTGTGTAGTATTGCTGCCAAACATCAGGTAATGTTGCGGTCTACCCAGATTAAGAGTCACTGTTCTGGTCTGCTCATTGTCTGAAATATGTTGTAGGTTGCACTCCATTAATGGACAGGGTATATGGCTTACTAGAAGTGTTACACAGCTATCCATGGTCTACTTGCCAGACTTGAAGCAAGATTAATCAATAAATTTTAAAGGTGATAGTCAGGTCATGCATTAGCATGAATTCCCATGGCATTTTGAAGTGTACTGAAAATGTGGCCCAGTAATATCGGACAGCTCACAATGATTTGCTAGCGATATCACAGACAACCACAGCTGCACAAGTAACATACATACATGGAGGTTGTGCTAGATGCAAGGGTTGCCAGCACACACTTACAGGGGCTACAATGACATAACACGTGACTTTGCAGTTGTCCAATTGCGCGACATAATGGTTAATGTACCTCCTACCTTTTTCTAGGACACACCAAGCATTTTGCTTCCTATTTTGTTAGCGATACCTTTGGCTAACATACTTACCTTAAACACATACCTTAATTTCCAGTGGGATGGTTACCCTCAGTCTGGGTCTGCATATACAAGGCTGCTACAAGTCCCACACTTACTTTTAAAGCTTGTTGTCCTGCAAAGTGTTCACCTTCTCTGCCTATGCCTATTGCCTGCAGCATCAGCTTCAGCTTCAACCTGTAGCATGCACATTTGTATGTAAAAAGTAGCTGCTACAGACATTCTCTCTGCGATGCAGTATCTTCACCCCAGTCATTTCCACCCAAACATGTAAGAAAGGGGTTGTAATCTACATTGAGGCCTTGTATCTTGTTCGGTGGTTGCATGGGATTTACTAATTATTCTGCAAATCAACTGTGTTGGATGCAATTAGCATTTCAGAAGCACAGACTGGTGCAGAAGCAATCACTTGCTAATGAGAATGTAGCTTTCAACAGAGGGAGTATTGTACTCCATCAGGTATGTAACTATTTTATTTCTAACATGATGCATATGTTTGAATATACTTGGGGGAATGGGGATTACATCGTCAAGCCTTTCTTAGAACTGTAAAAAAAGTAAAGAACGTACTCAAGAGAGCGACACAAACTAGACCACATTATATTGAGCACTTTTGTCAATAATAATACTTGACTTCTTCAGAATAACACAGTAGAAAATGGTGTCATCTTATAAAGCCAGGCATATCATATGTGAGTATAATTAAATCATTAAAAAGACTGCTCTTAAAGTAACACACACATTAAGTATAAACTCTATCTCATATAAAAAGTTGATAATAAAAACAACCTATTCACTCTTTAAATGTTACAAGTCAATAATTATATGACCATAATGTTATGTCACTTAAGACAACCATAAATTAAATGAAAAATAAAATTACAAATAAAAATAAAATTGTCTGTATAAACCTTCAAACCTCTCTCTATATATATATCATTTAAATATATATATATATATATATATATATATACATATATACACATTTTCATACAAACAGCCTTAAGGGTAGAGTAGGGCATATTTTGGTCCTATCATGTACTTTCTATAGGATGACAGTTAAGTAAACATGTGTTAGATTATATATAGTGAGTTTTTTACTGCGTTATTCGGAAGAAGTCAAGTATTATTATTGATGAAAGCACTCAATAAAACGTGGTCTAGTTTGTGTTGCTCTTGAGTACGTTCTTTTCTTTTTTTATTAGTATTCAGTGTTTAGTTTGTTACTGACTTTTTTAGAACTGTAATGGAATGCCATTGAACTCCAGATTTGTTACACCTACAGACGAAATACAGAAATATAGTACATTAATAGTAGAACGCTTTTTGTGAATTTGGTACACTGGTCTTATGGAAATGTACCTTGTTAGTGGATGTAATAGTACACTGCTATTTGTTTGGCACTGTTGTTTTTATATATTATAAGGGGGGGGGTTTATCCCTATGGGCCACACTACAATGGGCTCCTGTTTCGGGTGTGTGATCATACATCAGTATCTGTCATGACACAAGCAGGAATAGCTGACTATTGCTACTATCCTAGTTACATCCACACCCTTAGTATGCTTGGACTATAAGATGTGCAATCAAGCAGTGAATACTGCCAGCCATCAGTTATTGCTCTGTTTCTACATACTGTACACCCACATATGTGATCCTGACATGTGCTCCCATTTTGTTGTCTTTCAGGAAAGATGTATCCATGACACCAGTGCCCTTTTACAGATGCTGAAAATGACATCATCCTGGAAGCCTTGCGTCAACACCATCAACTCCTGCTGTCCAGGGGGAGGCAAAACAGACAACAGTGGGCAGCACTGTGGGCTGACCTGGTCCGCGAGCAGGTGTTGGTCACCAGAGCAGGACATATAAGCAGTTGTGATACTATGCCACAGATATAATCAATGCCACATGCAGAAGAGCAACAGACATGGCCAGAGATCGTGGTATCACTTGTGGAGGGCCTCCGGTGAAACAACCACTTTCAGCTACTGAGGAATTCCTGGTGAACCTAGGAACACAGGATAGCTCCCAGGCATCGATCATACGGTATGTAGTGGATGAGGGTGTCACTGTTTCCATTCAAGAGGATTGCCCAAGTATGCTTAGTTGGATCAGCATTGGATTACTGTAGCATTTAGTGTGTCAGGGTGTACACATGCGTGTCAGGTGTTTGCTTTTTTGAGGGGGAAGGAGGTTAACTGCAGTTTGAATATCATGCTTATATTTTGACCAACATACCAATTAACGTAGTAACTACAGTAAATGTGAGATATATGGACGTATTATCCTGTTATAATGCAATATGTGGTGGTGTTCACATTACCTTTCCCTCAAATTTTCACAGAACCATCAGGAATCGGATGAGGCCGTGCTCCTGGTAAGGACAACACTGTTTTGTTAGAGATGCAGCTTTGGTGCAATGTATTCGATGAAGTTTCATCCCAGGTCTGCTGGCTGGATTGATGTACTGTCTGCATGACTGCCAACTGCAAAGATATTTTGTGACTGTACACAGTTTAGAGTCATACCTATGCCTTGTAGGTGTGACCACACTGATAGATTTGATAGTATTGTCAGGACATTACAGATTGCCATGTTTGTCAACTGTGCAGAGTTTTGACAAATGTCAACAGTGTACATCATTGTTGCTCATGAGATTCTCATTTAAAGAGCTCTTATTTACAAGTAACTACAAATGTTTTTAGAAAATAATGTCCTCATTTCCTACTATATGAGGTTGAGGGTTAAACAGGCCTGTAATTGTGACAGCAGTGTTTACAGCTTAACATATATAGTAACATAGTACTGAAGAGCATAGTAGTGCAGGTATTAATGTACTGCTTTTCCCTTTTTGTCACAGGTGCCCAGCAGGGTTGGTCTCTGTCCTTTCACAACCTGATGTCAGTGCCTCTTCAGACTCTGATGATGGTAGTGGGGATGTTTACATCCCTCTTCTGCCCTTATTATCACCATACTCCGTCAGTATGCCTGCACATACGCAATCCCCAGAGACCACAGATATTGGACAGCCAGAGGGTGGGGACATTGAACAGGACAGTGTGGACACTATGGCTACAGTGATTGTTGATACTGGCCATAGCCAAAGATATGGCGAAGTTCCACACAGATGGATTGATAGGGGTGCTCTCGTAGGAAGCCTGCTGTCCTTCCACCTGTTGCAGGTGTCTCATCACGTGTCTCTTGGCATATGTTTCGGGCCGTCATGGAGGCACAGGCACGTTCTGAAAGGAACTCCAGACAAATGCTTAGGGTTATGGATGCAGTAAAGTCTGATATCTGTGACTGCCTCTACCATGTTGCCGATACCCTGGATCAGTTGACTGACACAATGGAAAGATATTGGTCTGAGACAGATCGCAGACTATCTGTCTTGGAATGCACACCATCTGTGGTGGAACGTCTGGTTGGAGTTGAGCTTCAGACTCATGGATGTAGGTCAGCAGCTACATCTGCTGAGAGTCCAAGTGGCCATGCAAAATCATGCTCCCATAGCGGCAGTACATCCAGCGCTCCAGAGAGGAGTGTGCGGTTTACACCAAGATGTGGCAGACCACGGGCTCATGGTCCTGGGTGTTCCCGTGGAGGACACAGTCCCAGCAGACAGCAGTCAGTCAGGTATTTGCCCCATTTCTGACCTTGGGCATGGAGGTGCCAGTGCAACTCCTGGCAGAACCAGTTCCCATATTCAAAGGTGGAGACAGTGAACTGTCAGCTCTAACATACACAATTCAAAGCTGTCCAACATACAGACACAACGCTAACACTGAGCTTGACTGTGTTCACACATGCACGCACATGGGCACATCACTTTCACTATCAGGTCACCTACAGACACATACAGCACATTTCCGTGGTCCATCTTGCCTGCTTCCCTTCCTAACTCACACACAGGCTTTCAACCTATTGGGTCAGCCTAGGCCTCACATACCCCACACGACAGCCTGTGAAAGTGATGACACCTGTGCCACATCCCTGTCATCCTTGTCACTGATGCAGGGAAATGAAGCCATGTGTCTGATGCACAGGGTGACTAAATTACTATGTATTTGTTTCATCCACTGTTCCCTTTGACATGCCACTTGTACTGGTCACTGACAGATTGTATGCTGCCATTTGCAATGAGTAAACCACATTATTTTTGTATACATTACGTTGGATGATGCTGTAAAGACTGTATACTTGCACAATGAAAGGAGTCTCATGAAACTGTTCAGGTTTCAGTTTCAGGAATGTGTAGGACACACCTATGGGTACACAGCTACAACACACCCATAAACATCAGGGAACAAGATGGAATGTCAGCAGAAAAGAAGAATGTTTTCGGAAAGATAAAGCAGTATAGGTGCATGGCTCCATAGATTCATGTGTGTATAATAGGCTAACAAGAACAATGGCTTCATTCAGCCTAGTCATGCATCCCTAATCTCTGAAAAGTTATGATACCATTGATAAGTGTAAGCATAATTTCGGGAGCTGACACACCTGCAAGCTGTGGTGAGGGAGATGAACCATCTACAGTTTTCCTGTGTCAATTACAAACATTTGTCCTAAACCAGTTATGATTACCTTGTTCCGTATCCCATTGTGCAACTTGCACATGATGTGTGTTAAAGCGGAAGTGTGCTTCACATGGATGGGGAGCCTGTTACATATAGGGTGTAGTGTGTGGGTTACATAATATGTCTCTCTAGGATGTCCTATTTACACCACAGTCAAGGTGTAGATGTGTAGAAGAGGTAATACTCGTGGCTAGTCATTTCTTGGATATGCAGGAGGTACACAGTGGGATCCAACACCTCCCTGTATGGCATCCATACACCTCCCCTCCAAAGGATGTAGGACACAGAATACACAGTTATGGCCTTCACACAGTTGAGTACAGTAAGTATTTTTTTTTTTTTTTTTTTTTTTTTTTTTTATTGTGGAACCTCTATGGCTGTTACAGCCATCAGATATGCCTGTGTAGTTACATACCAATTACACTAAATGACAGGTGTGATGAGTGCCAAATACAGTATAACAATGACATTCTGGGATTTACATGCCATACCTTTCTGTATAGGTTGTACAAAATTGAATGAATCCCTACATCTTACCAACCAGTGAAAGTCAAAGGCTAGATCACTCTGTTTCCATAAGTCCCTGAATAATGGGTCAAATGTTTTGTGGACAATACGATATTTTCCAGGGGTGGATGACTTCCAAAAGGATAGTACTGTGCATTTCTTGGCATTTAGTATTTGTCAATGGCTCT